>NC_092156.1:4235045-4380977 GCF_045791955.1 Oncorhynchus clarkii lewisi | reverse complement strand
TGATTTGATATAGTTGACAAGGTAACTGCTGTTTACCTTAACAGGAAAAAAACGAAACTAGTGTTGATCCCCAGTGCTGAGCTAGTGGTGTAACTGACATTGAACGTTAGCTAATGTTAGCTAGTAGCTACTACAGCCATTTCAGCTCTAGCTTCTAGCTATCTGTCACGTAGTTATAATAGCTACTTCCTATCGCTATAAACAACAAATGTTTTGTAGCATTTGTTTTGTCCATTTCAACAGAAGTAGATGATGTACCGTTGATGTACTGTTGGAGAGAGAGATGGCCAAAAGTTGTACGTTGATAACTAGCTCTTTTTGATCACACTTAACCTCAATCAAACGATTGAATGCCGATATTCTGACATTTTTTTCAGTGCAAGTTAGTTTTTATTAGAGTCAGTGTATCAATGTAAAGTCATTTAATCTGTCAGTTTCCCTAGCTAATTCCCCTACTTTTCACACTAACACGTTACCTAATAAATAGCTCTACAGGCTTCACTGTCATGGTACACAACACTATGCTCATGAAAAACATCCCCACAGCATGAGGCTGCTGCCACCACCATGCTTCACCGTAGGGATGGTGCCAGGTTTCCTCCAGACTTGGCATTCAGGCCAAAGAGTTCAATCTTGGTTTCATGAGACGAGAGAATCTTGTTTATCATGGTCAGAGTCCTTCAGGTGTCTTTTGGCAAACTACAAGCAGGCTGTGATGTGTCTTTTACTGAGGAGTGGCATCCATCTGGCCAATCTACCATAAAGCCCTGATTGGTGATGTGCTGCAGAGATGGTTGTCCATCTTAAAGGTTCTCCCATCTCCACAGAGGAACTCTAGAGCTCTTTCAGAGTGACCATCGGGTTCTTGGTAACCTCCCTGACCTCCCTGTTTCAGGTACCCATCCACAGATCTGTGCCTCGTCACTATCCTGTCTCGGAGCTCTTCGGACAATTCCTTCGACCTCATTGCTTGTTTTTTTTTTAAATCTGACATGCTGTTAACTGTGGGACCTTATATAGACCGGTGTGTTTCTTTCCAAATCATTTCCAATCAATTGAATTTACCAGAGGTGAACTCCAATCATTGTTGTAGAAACATCTCAAAGATGATAAATGGAAACAGGATGCACCTGAGCTCAATTTCGAGTCTCATAGCAAAGGGTCTGAATATTTATGTAGATAAGGTATAAGGTTTCTTTATTTTAAATACATTTGCAAAAATTTCTAAAAGCCTGTTTTTGCTTTGTAATTATGAGATATTCTGTGTCGATTGATTAGGAAAAAATAAGTCTGTAACTTAACAAAATGTGGAAAAAAGTCAAGGGATTTGAATACTTTCAGAATACACTATATATGGAGGATGTGCTGTATAATAATTATGTTTTTTAGGTGTTTTTTTCTTTTTTACTTTTCTTTTCCAACAACGACAAAAAAAAAGAAGGTGGGAAGGAAATTGTGTTGGGAATGAGTGGAGTTATTGACTGGACTGGTCGGGCAGGCAGCTCAGGCTGCCTGGTCGGTCGGGCTGAAATTTGATATAGAGGAAATAAATAATAATAATAATAATCTTAATTAATGAAGACAATCAAAAGTCTTTGTGCTTAATATTTTTATTAAGAGTTCATTTGTTCGGCGATTTGCTAAAGGTACAAAACAAAATTAATTTTTTAATTACCTTTGATCTACCTCAGTCTTATCAATCACAAGCATATTTAATAATGATCTCTTACTGATTAGCTTGATGACTGGGGGCATTTTTAGGTATTTTAGGGTATTTTTGCCTATCTTTTGTTGTTCTAAATAGACTAGAAGGATAATGGGTCATATTAGATTGTGTAGAAATGCAGGAAATTATATTTAGATGCCCCCAGACCAACCCCAAGTCATCACCTCCAGACCACCTCCAGACCACCTCCAGACCACCACCTCCAGACCACCACCTCCAGACCACCACCTCCAAACCACCTCCAGACCACCACCTCCAGACCACCTCCAGACCACCTCCAGACCACCTCCAGACCACCTCCAGACCACCCGCAGACCACCACCTCTAGACCACCCCCAGACCACCCGCAGACCACCACCTCCAGACCACCTCCAGACCACCTCCAGACCACCCGCAGACCACCACCTCCAGACCACCTCCAGACCACCTCCAGACCACCTCCAGACCACCCCCAGACCACCCGCAGACCACCACCTCCAGACCACCTCCAGACCACCTCCAGACCACCCCCAGACCACCCGCAGACCACCACCTCCAGACCACCTCCAGACCACCTCCAGACCACCTCCAGACCACCACCTCCAGACCACCACCTCCAGACCACCTCCAGACCACCCCCAGACCACCCGCAGACCACCACCTCCAGACCACCTCCAGACCACCACCTCCGAACCACCACCCCAGACCACCACCTCCAGACCACCACCTCCAGACCACCCCCAGACCACCTCCAGACCACCTCCAGACCACCTCCAGACCACCACCTCCAGACCACCTCCAGACCACCTCCAGACCACCTCCAGACCACCACCTCCAGACCACCTCCAGACCACCTCCTCCAGACCACCTCCAGACCACCACCTCCAGACCACCTCCAGACCACCACCTCCAGACCAACACCAGACCACCTCCAGACCACCACCTCCAGACCACCCCCAGACCACCCCCAGACCACCCCAGACCACCTCCAGACCAGCACCTCCAGACCACCTCCAGACCACCACCTCCAGACCACCTCCAGACCACCACCTCCAGACCACCTCCAGACCACCTGCAGACCACCACCTCCAGACCACCTCCAGACCACCACCTCCAGACCACCTCCAGACCACCTCCAGACCACCTCCAGACCACCACCTCCAGACCACCCGCAGACCACCACCTCCAGACCACCTCCAGACCACCTCCAGACAACCACCTCCAGACCACCTCGAGACCACCTCCAGACCACCTCCAGACCACCACCTCCAGACCACCACCTCCAGACCACCTCCAGACCACCACCTCCAGACCACCTCCAGACCACCACCTCCAGACCACCTCCAGACCACCTCCAGACCACCCGCAGACCACCACCTCCAGACCACCTCCAGACCACCACCTCCAGACCACCACCTCCAGACCACCACCTCCAGACAACCTCCAGACCACCCGCAGACCACCACCTCCAGACCACCTCCAGACCACCTCCAGACCACCACCTCCAGACCACCTCCAGACCACCTCCAGACCACCCGCAGACCACCACCTCCAGACCACCACCTCCAGACCACCTCCAGACCACCTCCAGACCACCACCTCCAGACCACCTCCAGACCACCTCCAGACTACCTCCAGACCACCCGCAGACCACCACCTCCAGACCACCTCCAGACCACCACCTCCAGACCACCTCCAGACCACCACCTCCAGACCACCACCAGACCACCTCGAGACCACCTCCAGACCACCACCTCCAGACCACCTCCAGACCACCACCTCCAGACCACCTCCAGACCACCTCCAAACCACCACCTCCAGACCACCTCCAGACCACCTCCAGACCACCTCCAGACCACCACCTCCAGACCACCTCCAGACCACCACCTCCAGACCACCTCCAGACCACCTCCAGACCACCACCTCCAGACCACCTCCAGACCACCTCCAGACCACCACCTCCAGACCACCTCCAGACCACCTCCAGACCACCTCCAGACCACCACCTCCAGACCACCTCCAGACCACCACCTCCAGACCACCTCCAGACCACCACCTCCAGACCACCACCTCCAGACCACCTCCAGACCACCACCTCCAGACCACCTCCAGACCACCTCCAGACCACATAATTTGAGTCAATTGGAGGTGTACCTGTGGATGTATTTCAAGGTCGACCTTCAAACTCAGTGCCTCTTTGCTTGGGAAAATCAAAAGAAATCAGCTAAGACCTCAGAAAAGAATTGTAGACCTCCACAAGTCTGGTTCATCCTTGGGAGCAATTTCCAAACGCCTGACGGTACCACGTTCATCTGTACAAACTATAGTACGCAAGTATAAACACCATGGGACCACGCAGCCGTCATACCGCTCAGGAAAGAGATGCGTTCTGTCTCCTAGAGATGAACGTACTTTGGTGAGAAAAGTGCAAATCAATACCAGAACAACAACAAAGGACCTTGTGAAGATGCTGGAGGAAACGGGTACAAAATATCTATATCCACAATAAAACGAGTTCTATATCGACATAACCTGAAAGGCCGCTCAGCAAGGAATAGGGCACTGCTACAAAACCACCGTAAAAAAAGCCAGACTACGGTTTGCAACTGCACATGGGGACAAAGATCGTACTTTTTGGAGAAATGTCCTCTGGTCTGAAGAAACAAAAATATAACTGTTTGGTCATAATGACCATCGTTATGTTTGGAGAAAAAAGGGGGAGGCTTGCAAGCAGAAGAACACCATCCCGACCGTGAAGCACGGGGTGGCAGCATCATGTTGTGGGGGTGCTTTGCTGCAGGAGGGACTGGTGCCCTTCACAAAATAGATGGCATCATCAAACTATGTGGATATATTGAAGCAACATCTCAAGACATCAGTCAGGAAGTTAAAGCTTGGTCGCAAATGGGTCTTCCAAATGGACAATGACCCCAAGCATACTTCCAAAGTTGTGGCAAAATGGCTTAAGGACAACTAAGTGAAGGTATTGGAGTGGCATCACAAAGCCCTGACCTCAATCCTATAGAACATTTGTGTGCAGAACTGAAAAAGCGTGTGCGAGCAAGGAGGCCTACAAACCTGACTCAGTTACATCAGCTCTGTCAGGAGGAATGGGACAAAATTCACCCAACTTATTGTGAGAAGCTTGTGTAAGGCTGCCCGAAATGTTTGACCCAAGTTAAACAACTTAAAGGCAATGCTACCAAATACTAATTGAGTGTATGTAAACTTCTGACCCACTGGGAATGTGATGAAAGAAATAAAAGCTGAAATAAATCATTCTCTCTACTATTATTCTGACATTTCACATTCTTGAAATAAAGTGTTGATCCTAACTGACCTAAGACAGGGGATTTTTATTAGGATTAAATATCAGGAAATGTGAAAAACTGACTTTAAATGTATTTAACTAAGGTGCATGTAAACTTCCGAATTCACCTGTGTATATACAGTGCCTTGCGAAAGTATTCGCCCCCCTTGAACTTTGCGACCTTTTGCCACATTTCAGGCTTCAAACATAAAGATATAAAACTGTATTTTTTTGTGAAGAATCAACAACAAGTGGGACACAATCATGAAGTGGAACGACATTTATTGGATATTTCAAACTTTTTAAACAAATCAAAAACTGAAAAATTGGGCGTGCAAAATTATTCTTATATATTATATTATTTATATTATAAATGTCGTTCCACTTCATGATTGTGTCCCACTTGTTGTTGATTCTTCACATAAAAATACAGTTTTATATCTTTATGTTTGAAGCCTGAAATGTGGCAAAAGGTCGCAAAGTTCAAGGGGGCCGAATACTTTCGCAAGGCACTGTATATATACAGATGGTTGAAAAGATCTAGTCAGTGGGGGGGTGGGGGCAGTGGTGTGTCCCAGATTTCAATGTTAGAGTACGCAAGCGGTTAACTTGATTATATTTATTATTATTATTATTATTATGAGATGGGTGGAGGAGGTGAAACCACTCAGAGCGTGGATCTGTTCCGATTCAGTGTTGAGTAGTGTGAAGACTGGCAGGTCGGTTAGGGGAGACTTGTTTGTGGAGAAGATGGCGCTGCGAATGGGATTGGAGAGGATGGGAGAGGATGGGAGAGGTGGTAAGCTTTGGCTGGGTTCCCGTCCACGTGGGTGTGGTGGGTAATGAGGAGGCCGATGTGGTGGGTGAGAAGAGAGGGGGGTAGATATGCAGGTCCCACTGGGCTGCAGGGAAGAAGGCTGATGTGGTGGGTAAGAGTGCTGTGAGGAGAGAGGGGGGTAAATATGCAGGTCCCACTGGGCCGCAGGGAAGAAGGCTGATGTGGTGGGTAAGAGTGCTGTGAGGAGAGAGGGGGGTAGATATTCAGGTCCCGTTGGGCCGCAGGACAGTCAAGTCATTGATCCAGGCAAAAGGTCTCGATCTTTGGCAAAGGTAGTGGAATGCTAGTAGTATTTTAAAATGTAGTGGAATGCTAGTAGTATTTTTATCGTGTGCTCTGGTCAGTAAAGGAAGAGGTGGGGAGTATGGAACGTAGAACACAGGAAGTTGTCCCTACACTCTAACCACTAGGCTTCCTGCCGTCCCTACACTCTAACCAATAGGCTACCTGCCCCCCCCCCCCCCCCCCCCCCTCCTCTACACTCTAACCACTAGACTACCTGCCGCCCCTACACTCTAACCACTAGGCTACCTACCCCCCCTACACTCTAACCACTAGGCTACCTACCCCCCCTACACTCTAACCACTAGACTACCTGCCTCCTCTACACTCTAACCACTAGACTACCTGCCGCCCCTACACTCTAACCACTAGACTACCTGCCTCCTCTACACTCTAACCACTAGACTACCTGCCGTCCCTACACTCTAACCACTAGGCTACCTACCCCCCCTACACTCTAACCACTAGGCTACCTGCCCCCCTACACTCTAACCACTAGGCTACCTACCCCCCTACACTCTAACCACTAGACTACCTGCCACCCCTACACTCTAACCACTAGACTACCTGCCCCCCTCCCCCCCTACACTCTAACCACTAGGCTACCTAACCCCCCTACACTCTAACCACTAGGCTACCTAACCCCCCTACACTCTTACCACTAGACTACCTGCCTCCTCTACACTCTAACCACTAGACTACCTGCCGCCCTTACACTCTAACCACTAGGCTACCTACCCCCCCTACACTCTAACCACTAGGCTACCTACCCCCCCTACACTCTAACCACTAGACTACCTGCCTCCTCTACACTCTAACCACTAGACTACCTGCCGCCCCTACAATCTAACCACTAGGCTACCTACCCCCCCTACACTCTAACCACTAGGCTACCTACCGCCCCTACACTCTAACCACTAGGCTACCTGCCCCCCCTACACTCTAACCACTAGACTACCTGCCGCCCCTACACTCTAACCACTAGGCTACCTGCCGCCCCTACACTCTAACCACTAGGCTACCTACCGCCCCTACACTCTAACCACTAGGCTACCTACCGCCCCTACACTCTAACCACTAGGCTACCTGCCGCCCCTACACTCTAACCACTAGGCTACCTAACCCCCCTACACTCTAACCACTAGGCTACCTAACCCCCCTACATTCTTACCACTAGACTACCTGCCGAATAGAGCTAATATTATTGTCAGTTCTTCCTGGCAGTCAATACTATATTTTTTAAAGAACACATTTATTTAGTTTCTTGCATGTAAAAACATTCTGTTTTTAAACTAGTGTTTCTGAGTACAGGGACTGGAACAGAATAATTCGTATTGACTTTGCTTTACCTTGTGTTTATGGATTTTAGTTGAGAATAACATTTTAGATTGCACTTCACTGCCCTCAAGTGCTTTTAGGTCCTATATTTCACACTGTATTTGAAAAATACCTCAGAATATGACAATTGCATGTTTTTTTCCACACAGAAATAAAATATATAATTTATATTTAACAAAGTTAATTCATTTATTTCCACAAACGAAACACAGTGTAGGTCTCGTGAGCAGTAGGTAGGTGTAGGCCTTCTACGCGGAACAGAAATGATGCTCGTCCTAAGTAGGCCGTGCACATTTAAATGTAACTCCTTCCTGTCCATTCTTTAAATACGTCCCCCATATTATGAAATCCAGGGGGGTAATGTGAATGTATTCAACTCTAGGAAAAACATTCCAGGTACTGCTTTCAAGAGAGACAACGATTATGATATGTCTGAATGTTTAACTTCAGGCTAATATTGGCTGTTGCTTGTGATCTTTGCGTTAGCTTTCCGATTTTATTTAGTGATTTGCTTCAATATACTTTCGTTACTCACCGAAGTATAGATGTGACTCGTGTGATGGCGGAACTTTTCTCCGTTTGTGTAAACTGTCGTCGTTTCTCCAAAATACGAAAGACACGACTTTTGAGTATTTTAACTACGAAATGAGTATCCAACAGAGGGGTATAGACCAGACGCAGACTTCTTTATCTTCTTGGCCGGGGTTTAGAAACATATCAGTGAGAAATAATTACAAATCAATTACTACACACCTTTACAGGCACAGGGCTAGTGTTCCCACACACACCATGTTACAGCGCTTGTTTACCAGTGAAGCTGGGGGGGAAAAACGATTGTTAATTATCGTGATATTGTTTTTGATTATATTGTTTTGGTAATATTTTTTTGGCGTGAGATCTGTCATGATGTGCTGGTGTGTTTTCATTACTGTGCAACTGAAACGAGTGTCTATTGCCCAAATTCAGTTAGGTCCACCCCCTGATTGTTCCATCTGCTAAACACGTGTATGTGACAAATACGATTTGACTTTGGTTCCTAGTAAATACACCCCTGATCTCTTTCAAGACAGCCTCTGTCTCTAATCCCATTAACCCCTCTATCCCCTACACCCTCCCAGACAGAGCTTCCTTAGGTAATGGCCTCCACTTCACCCCACGACCGGAGTCGTCGCCCCAGCGAGGACCAGGATGAGGAGGACCCAGTGGACCAGATGATCAGCAGGACAGGATGTGGGGAGCTGCACTACGCCGTACAGGAGTGCATGGCCGAGCACCAGGACTGGAGGAAGTGTCAGAGACAGGTCCAGACCTTTAAAGACTGTATGATGACCTTCCAGAAGGCCCGGAAGGAACAGCTGATGAAGCAGAGGCCGTCTACAGAGTCGGCTTAGAAGAGCATCGGGTGGTATGGGTGTTTTCGTATCTGGACTGATAACTGAGATATCAACGTTTTAGTTTTGCCGCTGACATTATAATTGGTTAACGTGTCTAAAACAGTCCTTCCCAAATGGTGGTTCGCAACTGAGATTTTTTTGGGCCACAGCCCAAGACTGTGTCCGTGCCGACTGTGCCGACTGGGTCCGTGCTGACTGGGTCCATGCTGACTGGGTCCGTGCCGACTGGTGGTTCACAACATTACACTTAAAGCTGTAGATGGATCTCAACTCATCAAGTTGTGGGAAAAGACACCGTTAAAACACCGTACTATCACACTGCTTAGAGCACAGACTTTTTGTCACAGTGTTTGTTATGACAGCAGAACCTTTTCTCAGACTGTTTTCCCTCTGGGCTTTTCCTGATGCGTCAAGATTAATAACTGACGATTCTCTTCTCTAAATCAATCATGTGGTTTAGGGCTTTGTGTGTGTATGTGTTGAAAAGCTACAACATTCACATTTCATTCACAGCTTATAATTGGTTAAAGGGTGGATGGGTGTGTGCTTGCCCTAGAGAGAGAGAGAGATCAGTTCCTGTAGTGGCAGAGTTAACAGGCACATTTTAATGTGCTTGTATTCATTTTGACATTAAAAAAAAAAAGTATATGTCCCCATTTTCTTCGTCTTATTTTTATTTATTTGTACTTTTTTTTTACTCCCATCACATTCAACCTTGTAGTTCAACACTGGGCCTTTTGTTTACAGTACCACATGCTACAGACTTTAGCCACAAGGTGGCAGTATAACCCCAATTTTCCTCTCTAAATTGAAGGAAACTCATCCATCGCAGCCACATTAAAATGAGACTAGGATTGAAAGGAGAGGGGGGGGGGGTGTAAATAAAATGAGATATATTTTCAGACTAGAAACTATTTACACACTTAAGTCATTTATTAATTTGTATTTTTTTATTCTTATTGTGTTCAGTTTCCCAGTGCTCCTTTTGTATAGCTTTCTGATGGCATCCTCCTCTGTCCTCAGTGAGTATATGATGGGGTTCAACATAGAAGGCAAGGTCTGGGTCAATGAGTTGTTGATGATCCTGGCATTAGGATGTATGTAGCTGACTACTGCAGCTATGTTATTACCCACCATGGGCAGATAGAAGATGGCCACCATAATTAGGTGAGAGGTGCGTGTTCTCATGGCTTTACCCCTCTCCTCCCCCGTGGCGATCCTGATCAACGCAATGGCAATGCAGAAATACGTGAGGACTATCAGTACGATGGGGATACACATTACCACCAGGAAACAGACCCAAGCCATGATGTTGTTGAGAGAGTTGTTGTTGCAGGACAGTGCATAGGTTGGGCTGTGGTCACAGAAGAAGCTCTTTATCACCAGAGAGCCACAGAAGGAGAGGCGAGTTATGAGGCTAACAGTGAAGGATATCAAAGCCAGCGTGAACAGCCACAGTACTACTAGGATCATCACCATGGCCGTTCTGGTCACAATAACATGGTACCTGAGAAGAAAAATTAAATAATATATGTCATTTGGCAGAAGCTTGTATCAGAAGCAACTTACAACAGTGATGGGTGGCCCCAGCGGGAATCAAACTCACAACCCTGTCATTGCTAGCGCCAATGATAAAAATAAGAATTTAAAAAATGAAGAAAGCTCTGTCTTTTGAACATTTATGCTTACCTGAGAGGAAAGACGATGGCAACGAACCTGTCGTAGGCCAGGGTGAGGAGAGAGAGAGACTGCATAGTCATGAAGACATAGACAAAGAACATGCTGCTGAGACAGGCCTCGTAGGAGATGTACTGCTTTTCAAACAGAAAAGTCTCTATGAGCTTAGGGATGAGAGCCGTGCTCCCACACAGGTCTGTCACAGCCAGGTTGAAGACTACGACGTACCTAGGTTAAAGATGGGGGGGGGGGGGGGAGGGGTGGTTAGGAAAATGTCCTATTCATGTGCAATGCTCAGGCTTTTGAAAATAAACATGAGACCAACGCTGTTGCTAAGATAGAATCACTGGTCCCTTTGTTTAGAAAATCAAATGCAAATATGTATGTGATATTAGAATACTCTTGACCAAACCTTGTGTTGGAGCTAACAACATACTCGGCCGTGTGGAGGTTCCTGGCCAGGTAGATAACTGTCATGATGAAGGAGTTAGCCAGGACTGTCACGGCGTAGACCAGACCCAGGAACACATAGTAGTATTTGATGTTCTCGAAACCATTAATGTAGAAATATGACGGACGGACGAATGTGGCATTGGAAGAGGCAAGGACTGACTGCTCGTGAGCCATGCTGCAGGAATCAGGATGGATGAACGGTTAAGATACACTCCTGGTCTGCTTGTCTTAACTTGGGCTGTTTGCAGGAACATGCAGAGAGAACAATGAAAGGTCTGTTTGCAGGAACATGCAGAGACAACAATGAAAGGTCTGTTTGCAGGAACATGCAGAGAGAACAATGAAAGAAGAATGTTAAAGTGGTGTCGTAGTAAAATAACTCCCTGTGATCCGGGGAGAGATGAACGAGTGTAAGTTAAGAATACAACAACTAAACAAGTTACGACTACAAAAGACAAGTAAATTAATAACGCTAATTTATTTTAAGGCATTTTTTATTTTACATAATGTAGCATAAAACTTCTGATACAGTAAGCTTCAGCCAGCAAGATCTTGAATCAACAAGCCAACAAAGTCCCTGTGATTGCTCTTCATACTGTGATGCTGCTGACACAACTGACAACACCGAGGAAGACAGTGGCAATCATCATCGTCAACCAGTTACTTGTCATTATTCAAATAGTAAAATAAATTGAACCTAACTAATTATTCAAATCATCATTTTCGAAGATAAAGAAGAGAAGCGTAAAACACATTCGATTCAATTCATGCATTTTATACACGGCTAGAAAAAATACTCCCCAACATCAGACATCAAAACTAAATACCAGAAAGTCAACATCTCCATCAACTGGGGCGGCAGGGTAGCCTAGTGGTTAGAGCTTTGGACTAGTAACCAAAAGGTTGCAAGTTCAAAACCCCCGAGCTGACAAGGTACAAATCTGTCGTTCTGCCCCTGAACAGGCAGATAACCCACTGTTCCTAGGCTGTCATTGAAAATAAGAATTTGTTCTTAACTGACTTGCCTGGTTAAATAAAGGTAAAATATAAAAATAAACTACTAAAGCCACTGTTTATCATGTAAAGTTGAACCCACCTCCTCAGGTGATATGGTGGACCTGACAGCCCAGGTCTAGTGTGAGTACCTGGGCAGAGACAACAGACTTATATACTGTATCATCAATACCTGTTGGTCATTAGTAAAACACATCACTGGTTCCCGTTCCTGGGATTCACATTTTAGTTACTGCACCAACACACCTGATTCAGCTAATCAACTCATCATCAAGCCTTTGATTAGATGAATCAGGACAACAACCTAAATGTTGTTGACCCTTTGGAAAACACTGAAACACTGAATGACACGAATAATAATGTATAACTATAGAATCTAATACTAGGATCTCCATGGTGATCATGGAGGTGCAGGGTTAACATTCAGCTGTCCATGTCCAGATTTAGGATCTTCATTTGATCACCCTGTTGTTGCGGGATAACTTTCCTGCAACTCAGGAAATGTAAAACTTGTAGTGTTTTTGAGGTTAAAAAAAGGCTTCTAAAGTTTGATATTTTCAAATTCATATTTCGTACTTCCCTTTCGAAAAATGTATCAACTGCATCAAAAAAAAATCCATTAGTTATATTATAATCCACAAAATGATTTTCCTGCTGTGGGGGACTAGCTCAAATTAGAATCCTACATCTGTAGTAGCATTCCCCAGGCGCTCTCTTTTGATGACTTCTGTAACCGTAATAGCCTTGGTTTTATTCATGTTAACATTAGAAGCCTCCTCCCTAAGTTTGTTTTATTCACTGCTTTAGCACACTCTGCCAACCCGGATGTTCTAGCTGTGTCTGAATCCTGGTTTAGGAAGACCACCAAAAATTCTGAAATTATCATCCCTAACTACAACATTTTCAGACACGATAGAACTGCCAAAGGGGGCGGTGTTGCAATCTACTGCAAAGATAGCCTGCAGAGTTCTGTCCTACTATCCAGGTCTGTACCCAAACAATTTGAACTTCTACTTTTAAAAATACACCTCTCCAAAAACAAGTCTCTCACCGTTGCCGCCTGCTATAGACCACCCTCTGCCCCCAGCTGTGCTCTGGACACCATATGTGAACTGATTGCCCCCCATCTGTCTTCAGAGCTCGTGCTGCTAAGCGACCTAAACTGGAACATGCTTAACACCCCAGCCATCCTACAATCTAAGCTTGATGCCCTCAATCTCACACAAGTTATCAATGAACCTACCAGGTACCTCCCCAAAACCGTAAACACGGGCACCCTCATAGATATCATCCTAACCAACTTGCCCTCTAAATACACCTCTGCTGTCTTCAACCAAGATCTCAGCGATCACTGCCTCATTGCCTGCATCCGTAATGGGTCAGCGGTCAAACGACCTAAACTCATCACTGTCAAACGCTCCCTGAAACACTTCAGCGAGCAGGCCTTTCTAATCGACCTGGCCGGGGTATCCTGGAAGGATATTGATCTCATCCCATCAGTAGAGGATGCCTGGTTATTTTTTTTAAATGCCTTCCTCACCATCTTAAATAAGCATGCCCCATTCAAGAAATGTAGAACCAGGAACAGATATAGCCCTTGGTTCTCCCCAGACCTGACTGCCCTTAACCAACACAAAAACATCCTATGGCGTTCTGCATTAGCATCGAACAGCCCCCGTGATATGCAGCTGTTCAGGGAAGCTAGAAACCATTATACACAGGCAGTTAGAAAAGCCAAGGCTAGCTTTTTCAAGCAAAAATTTGCTTCCTGCAACACTAACTCAAAAAAGTTCTGGGACACTGTAAAGTCCATGGAGAATAAGAACACCTCCTTCCAGCTGCCCACTGCACTGAAGATAGGAAACACTGTCACCACCGATAAATCCACTATAATTGAGAATTTCAATAAGCATTTTTCTACAGCTGGCTATGCTTCCACCTGGCTAACCCTACCCCAGTCAACAGCACTGCACCCCCGGCAGCAACTCGCCCAAGCCTTCCCCATTTCTCCATCTCCCAAATCCAGTCAGCTGATGTTCTGAAAGAGCTGAAAAATCTGGACCCCTACAAATCAGCCGGGCTAGACAATCTGAACCCTCTCTTTCTAAAATTATCTGCCAACATTGTTGCAACCCCTATTACTAGCCTGTTCAACCTCTGTTTCGTGTCGTCTGAGATTCCCAAAGATTGGAAAGCAGCTGTGGTCATCCCCCTCTTCAAAGGGGGGGACACTCTTGACCCAAACTGCTATCCTACCATGCCTTTCTAAGGTTTTCGAAAGCCAAGTCAACAAACAGATTACCGACCATTTCGAATCTCACCATACCGTCTCTGCTATGCAATCTGGTTTTAGAGCTGGTCATGGGTGCACTTCAGCCACGCTCAAGGTCCTAAACGATATCTTAACCGCCATTGATAAGAAACATTACTGTGCAGCCGTATTCATTGATCTGGCCAAGGCTTTCGACTCTGTCAATCACCACATCCTCATCGGCAGAATCGACAACCTTGGTTTCTCAAATGATTGCCTTGCCTGGTTCACCAACTACTTCTCTGATAGAGTTCAGTGTGTCAAATCGGAGGGTCTGTTGTCCGGACCTCTGGCAGTCTCTATGGGGGTGCCACAGGGTTCAATTCTTGGACCGACTCTCTTCTCTGTATACATCAATGATGTCACTCTTACTGCAGGTGAGTCTCTGATCCACCTCTACGCAGATAACACCATTCGGTATACTTCTGGCCCTTCTTTGGACACTGTGTTAACAACCATCTAGGCAAGCTTCAATGCCATACAACTTTCCTTCCATGTCCTCCAATTGTTCTTAAATACAAGTAAAACTAAATGCATGCTCTTCAACCGATCGCTGCCTGCACCTGCCCGCCTGTCCAACATCACTACTCTGGACGGCTCTGACTTATACGTGGACAACTACAAATACCTAGGTGTCTGGTTAGACTGTAAACTCTCCTTCCAGACCCACATCAAACATCTCCAATCCAAAGTTATATCTAGAATTGGCGTCCTATTTTGCCAAAAAGCATCCTTCACTCATCCTTCAAAGCATCCTTCACTCATGCTGCCAAACATACCCTTGTAAAACTGACCATCCTACCAATCCTCGGCGATGTCATTTACAAAATAGCCTCCAACACTCTACTCAGCAAATTGGATGCAGTCTGTCAGGGTGCCATCCGTTTTGTCCCCAACGCCCCATATACTACCCACCATTGCGACCTGTACGCTCTCGTTGGCTGTCCCTCGCTTCATACTCGTCGCCAAACCCACTGGCTCCATGTCATCTACAAGACCCTGCTAGGTAAAGTCCCCCCTTATCTCAGCTCGCTGGTCACCATAGCATCACCCACCTGTAGCACGCGCTCCAGCAGGAATATCTCTCTGGTCACCCCCAAAACCAATTCTTTCTTTGGCCGCCTCTCCTTCCAGTTCTCTGCTGCCAATGACTGGAACAAACTACAAAAATCTCTGAAACTGGAAACACTTATCTCCCTCACTAGCTTTAAGCACCAGCTGTCAGAGCAGCTCACAGATTACTGCACCTGTACATAGCCCACCTATAATTTAGCCCAAACAACTACCTCTTTCCCTACTGTATTTAATTTATTTAATTTATTTATTTTGCTCCTTTGCACCCCATTATTTTTATTTCTACTTTTCACATTCTTCCATTGCAAATCTACCATTCCAGTGTTTTACTTGCTATATTGTATTTACTTTGCCACCATGGCCTTTGTTGCCTTTACCTCCCTTATCTCACCTCATTTGCTCACATCTTATTTAGACTTGTTTATACTGTATTATTGACTGTATGTTTGTTTTTCTCCATGTGTAACTCTGTGTCGTTGTATCTGTCGAACTGCTTTGCTTTATTCTTGGCCAGGTCGCAGTTGTAAATGAGAACTTGTTTTCAACTTGCTTATCTGGTTAAATAAACGTGAAATAAAAAATAGAAAAAATAATATCAAAAATCTCTACCTCACAGGGATGGAAACACCTGAGCCAAAGACTCAACTGGGTCAAACACCCCAAGGGCCCAAAGACTCACCTGAGCCAAAAACTCAACTGGGTCAAACACCCCAAGGGCCCAAAGACTCACCTGAGCCAAAAACTCAACTGGGTCAAACACCCCAAGGGCCCAAAGACTCACCTGGGCCAAAGATTCACCTGGGCCAAAGACTCGCCTGAGTCAGAAACTCAAATGGGCCAAACACAAAACCTGAGCCAACCACTCTCCTGGGCCAACCACTCTCCTGGACCAACCACTCACATGAATAACAAGGGTTAGCCCTAGAACTGTAAGGGATGTGCTTAGAATGACGTCATGGTTTACGGAATCATCAAGATAACTCATAGTAATAATAATGAAAGCACGAAAGCAATCCAAAACACAGAGAGCATTGAACACAGAGAACACAGAACACAGAGAACATAGAACACACAGAACACAGAACACAGAGAACATAGAACACAGAGAACATAGAACACAGAGAACATAGAACACAGTAAAAATAGAACAGAGAACACAGAGAACATAGAACACACAGAACACAGAGAACACAGAACACAGTAAAAATAGGACACAGAAAACATAGAACACAGAGAACACAGAACATAGAACACAGAAAAATAGGACACAGAGAACATAGAACACAGAGAACATAGAACACAGAGGACAAACAAAGCTATATACAGGTGTCGTCAGATCAGGAGGACTTGAGTACTGATTTAATAAAGGTGTTTTTCTGAACAGCACAGTCTTGAGCCGGGCCTTAAAGACATGCTCCGGAACTTTGGCGATTACTAAGTATTTTTTAAATCTCACATTTTGGGCCAATGTGTAGTTCATACATGCATAATCAATGAGCAGGATTACTGTCTTACCTCAATTAGCCACCCAGGCCCTAGTTTGAAAGCAAATGTTTTCTTGAAGTTGTGCTGTTCCATTTTGTCTATATTTTCCCCCACTTGGGCCCCCTAGCAATTGGAGTTCAACTCTCCATATGAGTGACAGCTAGCAAGAGTGTCACGTTCTGACCATCGTTCGTGTGTGTTTTCCTTGTTTTAGTGTTGGTCAGGACGTGAACTGGGTGGGCATTCTATGTTGGATGTCTTGTTTGTCTATTTATATGTCTGGCCTGATATGGTTCTCAATCAGAGGCAGGTGTTAGTCATTGTCTCTGATTGGGAACCATATTTAGGTAGCCTGGGTTTCACTGTGTGTTTGTGGGTGATTGTCCTTAGTGTTAGTTTGCACCAGTTTAGGCTGTTTCGGTTTTTCATTACGTTTATTATTTTGCACTGTTTGTATTTAGATTCGTGTTGCTATAGTCACAATAAACATGGATCGCAATCTACACGCCGCATTTTGGTCCGACTCTCCTTCTCATCAAGAAAACCGTTACAAAGAGGCACATCATGCACCCACAGCAGATCGAGAGAGAAAGACCAATGACGTGGTGCACATATCTGCACATATGCGACATAGTGCGCAATTTTAGGGGACCACTTTTGGCTCGTGAGCAGTACTTTCTGAACTACTGTATAAAAATTGCACAAAAGTACCGGCAAATCTCTTTAAAATGAGGACAGACACTTTGCAGCCCTGACAGTATCTGAAAGAGTTCTTAGTTTAAATTATTATCAGGTTTATTTGAGGACAATGTACAACAGAAACAGATGTGTTGTACCAGATTTAACTAGCAGCTCATTTCTGTCTGGAGTCTGCTGAAGAGAGATGGACCAGAAGGAGAGTATATACAGTGGGGAGAACACATATTTGATACACTGCCGATTTTGCAGGGTTTCCTACTTACAAAGCACGTAGAGGTCTGTAATTTTTATCATAGGTACACTTCAACTGTGAGAGACGGAATCTAAAACAAAAATCCAGAAAATAACTATAACTAACTATAACTATAATAACTACTAATAACTACTAACTATGTCATTTTCTGTAAAAGGGAAAGTGCAAAAAAATATATAATTCCAAAATTGACTAAAAAACTTTTAAGTAGGATAATTTTTTATTGAAATTGCCAGTATATTCCAAAACAGAGATTTTAAAGATTTGTTTAACTGAGGTCGTGGCGATTTACATGAGGGTTGGGTTTAGATTACAATCATGCCCACGGGATTATAATGCCTAGGGAGAATTGTCATGCTCGGAGGAACAGCTGCGCTGATTGCGCTCTATCCAATCGTAGCAGGGAACCCTCAGACAATGGAGACAGACCTGCCCATCACACAACGCCTCAGACTTGTTATTAACTTAGGACAACACAACACCAATGTTACGTTGAAAGAACAGTTAGCCTCTAGCCCGTTCATGGAGTGGTGTTTTGATAGGGATCACTCCAGTCTACCTGTTTTGGACAAAATTAGACTTGAGACGATGGGTCTTTGTTCCTGCTGCTACACTGTTTAGTAACATTATGAAACACTGACAGACACATTCTGGTAATAGATAGGGAAAAAGTTGTAAAAACAAAACGGCACCACACACTTCACCACTCACCAGTGACTTGATGAGCCAATTGAGCTAACGTGGCTTGCCGGCTCAATGTGCACGCTAGCTACATGTACCAGCTAGCATTATTGACAAACACAGAGACGGAACTTAGCTAGCTAGTGTGTAGCAGCTTGTGCTTTATTTACGATAGTTTGACAGCTTTGTTGATGATGTCAAATTGAGCGACAAAGAATATGAATGTATATATCCTTGGCAAACCACTTCCTCAATATATAATTAATTTAAAATGAATTAAAGATTGAATTAAAGATTGAAGAAGTGGTAGTGGGCATTCCTATGGGGCAGCAGAAAAACAGAATCGATGAGTTCAGCAGCTCTTTAAAACACATCGTGTAAATATCGTACTTTATTTGTTTGTTCGTACCACTTCACTTCATTGAGTGAAGCAACAATACAATCATTCACTATGCCAGATGCACTGTAGTTACACATAGCTTTCTTCCAATCAAAAAATAAAATATATATAAGTTGCAACCGAGATAGCAAAAGAGAGATATAAATGTATTTGAGACTTCAAGTACTTCTAAATATAAGTATATCTAAATACACATTAAATACATTAAAGCGTGATATCACACTGATATATGTTATTTATTGAATGGCTATAAAGGCTTATAGACATAATATACTGAGCCTTCAGAATGTATTCACACCTCTTGAATTACCACACATGTTGTTGTGTTACAGCCTGAATTTAAAATGGATTCCATTCAGATGTTTGGGTCACTGGCCTCCACACAATACCCCATAATGTCAAATTGGAATTATGTTTTTAGAAATGTTTACTAATGAATTCAAAATTAAAAGCTGAAGTTTCTTGAGTTAAATAAGTATTCAACTCCTTTATAATGGCAAGTCCAAATACGTTCTGGAGTGAAAATGTGCTTAACTTCTTAAGGTGTAGGGGGCAGCATTTTCACTTTTGGATAAATAGCGTTTCAACTTTCAACGTGGAGTTATAGTAATACCTAATCTCTCTACCGACACTGTCAGTCGAGCAGTGCATTTCAAACACAGATTCAACCACTAAGACCAGGGAGGTTTTCCAATGCCTTGCAGAAAAAAAGGCCAAAAAAGGCCAACTATTAGTTGATGGGTAAAATCAATAACAACAAAAAAAAGCAGACATTGAATATCCATATCCAATTACACTGGAGGGTGTATCAATACACCCAGTCACTACAAAGATACAGCTGTTCTTCCTAACTCAGTTGCCGGAGAGGAAGGAAACCGCTCAGGGATTTCACAATGAGGCCAATGGTGACTTTAAAACAGTTACAGAGTTTAATGGCTGTGATAGGAGACAACTGAGGATGGATCAAAAACCTGTGTAGTTACTCCACAATAGTAACCTAAATGACAGAGAGAAAAGAAGGAAGCCTGTACAGAATTCAAATATACCCAAACATGCATCCTGTTTTCAATAAGGCACTAAAGTAAAACTGCAAAACATGGGGCAAAGGAATTAACTTTATGTCCTGAATACATTGCGTTATGGTTGAGGCATATCCAACACATCACTGACTACCACTCTTCCTATTTCCAACATGGTGGTGGCTGCAACACGTTATGGGTATGCTTGTCATCGCCAAGGACTAGAGAGTTTTTAGGATAAAGAAGAAACGGAATAGAACTAAGCACAGGCAAAATCCTAGAGGAAATCCTGCTTCAGTCTGACTTCCAACAGACACTTGGAGACAAATTCACCTTTCAGCTGGACAATTTCCATAAAACACAAGATCAAATATCCACTGGTGTTGCTTATCAAGATGACATTGAATGTTCCTGAGTGGCTTAGTTACAGTTTAAACTTAAATCGGCTTGAAAATCTATGGCAAGACTTGAAAATGGTTGTTTAGGTATGAATACTTTCTGAAGGCACTGTAAATATATTATTTTTAAGAAAAATAATTCAAGTTCTTCATGTTGGTTTGACCTGCGTCACAGCTCTTTGGGCCCCTCTTCTGAGCATCTTCTTGACCGATACCTTAAACTCCTCCGTCTTCAGAACGTATATGATGGGATTGAGCATTGGTGGCAGTATCGAGGTCAGGGAGAGGTTAATGATCCGGGCGTTGGTTGGTATGAGGGATTGGAGGAGGTATGTTAAAATAACTGGCAGGTAGAATATGGCCACCAGTATTAGGTGTGAGGTACATGTCTTTATGGCTCTGAGTCTGGGAGAGAGAGAGAGAGAGAGAGAGAGAGAGAGAGAGAGAGAGAGAGAGAGAGGGAGAGAGAGAGAGAGTTAGAGGTGGAGAGAAAGAGTAGAGGGAGAGAGAAAGAGAGGGAGGGAGGGAGGGAGAGAGAGAAAGAGAGGAGAGAGAGAGAGAGAGAGAATTTATCCAGTTTAATTGCATTCTCAATATTTCCCAGCATTTATCATTCCTGTAACAAGTCCATAACTAAAAACATATTTCTGAGGCCTCACACCAATCAGCATATGGGCCGTTCTGGCTTGGACAAGTCTACTTACTGACTTGACTTACTTATTCCAATCAGTATTACTTCTCACCTGTCCTGGGGCAGTGTGATGGTGAACAGGGCGTGTGTTATACAGATGTATGATGATATGATGAAGACCATGGGGAGATAGAGAACTATACAGGGGTTGAGAAACGCCATCATCTGATTAGGGAACACGTTAGAACAGGGGGCCGCCAGACGGAACAGGGGACCGTGGTCACAGAGGTAGCTGTCGATCACCAGAGACCTACAATACAATACATTATATACCATGTTATTACCCAGATATTAAGGAGAACAACAGAAACGTTGTCTTCTGCTAATCCAGGGTTTTTAGAAACCTTTTTAGGGATGTTATCAGCTATAGGTTCACCTCCTTATCTGTTGGAGTTAGTTAGTTAGTTAGTTAGTTAGTTAGTTAGTTAGTTAGTTAATTAGTTAGTTAGAATTAGTTACTGTTGAATTAGCATTCAAGAGGAACTGAGTTCATGACAACATTGAGCCATCAACGTTTACAAGAACCTGACAGATGACAACGACAACGTGACATTCTGTTTGTTTGTCTCCTTTGTGTTATTGGTTTACTGTAAAGTAAAATTTGAAATGCACTTAATTAAACCAATAGTTTGACATGATTTAACAGGTAAATCTATACTTCACAGAAGCTATGCTTTTGCAGTGGAGTCGGTGCACTAAACCCAATACGATACATACTAACCTACAGAAAGAGAGCCGGGTGATGAGACACACAGAGATCAACACCATCAACACAGCAAACGCCCAGGCGGCCCCCGTCAGCTGGAGCATGGACCTGTGAGTGACCATCATGTGGTACCTGGAAAGAACATTACAATGGAACTTTGAGAGTTGATGACACAGCCCCTCTGGTCATTTAATTGCATCTCTGTGGGGGAAAAGATGTTCAACTTTATCGTGTTATTATCGTCAATGTTTTATATGATTAGTCTTTATATGTTTTTCATATATATAATTATTCAGTCGAGATTCCCACATTAGGAGAACTTGCAGGGGTCAGCACGACCAGAGTGGCCGAACCTCACCCTGGTAATCCTCCTTTGTGATCAAGGTGTTTCCCCTGTCAGGTAACTATATCCTTATATATGAATTTAAAAGCAGTGAATCCATGTTAAATCATATTTTTTAAAAAAATATAATACATTTAATAAATACATTTGAATAAATTGTCAAATCAAATTATTCAATTCAAAATAAAAAAAATTATCCCAGAAGGGTAAAATTAAATAGTGTTTCTGAATGTTATTTTAATTGAGTTAATAATGTGATGTATTATCTGAGACCTGAGCGGGCAGCAGATGGCCACCAGTCTGTCATAGGACAGGATGGTGAGGTTGAAGGACTGCATGGTGATGAAGAGGAAGACGAAGAAGAGGCTAGTGAGACACTGGTCGTAGGAGATGAGCTGTCTGCTGAACAGAAACATATCCAGCAGCTTGGGAACCAGGGCCGTGCTTTCACACACGTCTGTGAAGGCCAGGTTGAACACAGCGATGTACTTGGGGCTGTAAGGTCAGAACATAGATATCTTTTAATATTAATGTAAAAATCACGTAATAGAGATCGGGGAGCAGGGCAGGCTCCCAGACATATGTCTGTGAAGGCCAGGTTGAACACAGCAATGTACTTGGGGTTGTAAGGTCAGAACATAAATGTATTTTAATATTAACCTGTGGAGTGTAGGGGGCAGTATTTTGATGTTTGGATGAAAAACGTACCCAAATGAATCTGCCTATTTCTCAGGCCCAGAATCTAGAATATGCATACAATTGTCAGATTAGGATAGAAAACACTCTAAAGTTTCCAAAACTGTTAAAATATTGTCTGTGAGTACAACATAACTGATATTGCAGGCGAAAACATGAGGAAAATCCAACCCAGAAATTCTGTTTTTCCTGAAAGCTCTCTGTTCCATAGCCTGCCTTCGCTCCATCAACCAGATTATTTTTCCTATGACTTCCCCATGGCGTGACCAGTCTTTAGACATAGTCTCAGGCTTTTATTTTGAAAATGAGCCAGAAAGATCACATCGTGTCATTGGATGGCTGGGTGCCAGCAGCGTTTTGCATGTGCAACAGCTTGGAGTAGACATTTTCTCTCTCTCTCCTATTGAAGAAGCTACAGTCCCGGTTGAAATATTATCGATTATATATTGTAAAAACAACCTGAGGATTGATTATAAAAAACGTTTGACATGTTTCTACAAACTTTACGGATACTATTTGGAATTTTCGTCTGCCCGGACTTGACCGCTCGAGCCTGTGGATTTCTGAACATAACGCGCCCAACAAATGGAGGTATTTTGGACATAAAAATAATCTTTATGGAACAAAAGGAACATTTATTGTGTAACTGGGAGTCTCGCGAGTGCAAACATCCAAAGATCATCAAAGGTAAGCAATTCATTTTATTGCTTTTCTGACTTTTGTGACCAATCTACTTGGCTGCTAGCTGTTGGTAATGTTTTGTCTACTGAGAGAGATGTCCTTACATAAACTCTTGGTATGCTTTCGCCGAAAAGCTTTTTTGAAATCTGACATGCCAGGTGGATTAACAACAAGCTAAGCTGTGTTTTGCTATATTGCACTTGTGATTTCATGAAAATTAAAACATTTGAGTAATTTAATTTGAATTTGGCGCTTTGCAATTCAGCGGATGTTGACGAAAATGATCCCGGTAACGGGATTAATATAAATATCACGTAACGGAGATCGGGGAGCAGGGCAGGCTCCCACACACATGTCTGTGAGGTCCAGGGGAACGGGGACTTCAATAAGATAGAATGTCCAATAAAGGCTGTTATACACTGTATTGTGTTAATGAGATTAAAGAGGTCTGATTACCTGTGGAGACTGCGGTCCACGTAGATGCCAGTCATGACGAAGGTGTTGCCCACCTAGAACCAACACACACACACACACACACACACACACACACACACACACACACACAGTGGAAATGACCCAAAATGGAAATGTATATTATATTACGTTTCCTTAAGTGTGCTTTCCTGAGGAAAGTGAACAACTAGCTAGTTAGTAACACACTGGACCAGAGCTAGTTAGTAACACCCTGGACCAGAAGAAGTTAGTAACACCCTGGACCAGAGCTGGTTAGTCCCACCCTGGACCAGAGCTAGTTAGTAACACCCTGGACCAGAAGTATTTAGTAACACCCTGGACCAGAGCTGGTTAGTAACACCCTTGACCAGAAGTAGTTAGTAACACCCTGGACCAGAGCTAGTTAGTACCACCCTGGACCAGAGCTAGTTAGTAACACCCTGGACCAGATCTAGTTAGTAACACCCTGGACCAGAGCTAGTTAGTATCACCCTGGACCAGAGCTAGTTAGTAACACCCTGGACCAGAGCTAGTTAGTATCACCCTGGACCAGAGCTAGTTAGTAACACCCTGGGCCAGAGCTGGTTAGTAACACCCTGCAACAGAAGTATTTAGTAACAGCCTGGACCAGAGCTAGTTAGTAACACCATGGACTAGAGCTAGTTAGTAACACCCTGGACCAGAGCTACAGCCTTACCAGAGAGATGATGTAAACAAAACAGAGGAAGATGTAGTAGTAGTTCATGTCGGGGATGGCTATGAAACCACTGATGAAGAAGTAAGGGGGTCGGATGATGGTGTTGACGTCTGTCTGGTTAGGGTCAGAGGTCAGGGAACTCATCCTGACTGGAGGTGTTAACGTCTCCCTCTGGCTGGTGATAATCTGTGGAAATACATTATCCATGAGTACATTATTACAAATAAAGATATATTCAAAACTGTACATTACTTCACCTGTTGACAAAAACATAATTGAAGCATCGTTAGTGGAAAGGAAATTATCCAAGTTCATCAAAATTGTAAATTGCAAATAATTTATAATAATAAATTAATTAATATTATATTTAAATTGTATTTATGTATGTATTCAATGTTACTGCATTTGATACCAGTTGCTAAAAAATAGTTAATTAAACCACTCACTTCAGACATCAAACTAAATACCAGAATGTCAACATCTCCATCAACTACTAAAGCCACTGTTTATCATGTAAAGTTGAACCCACCTCCTCAGGTGATATGGTGGACCAGACAGCCCAGGTCTAGTGTGAGTACCTGGGCAGAGACAACAGACTTATATACTGTATCATCAATACCTGTTGGTCATTAGTACAACACATAGAGTTACATCACTGGTTCCCAATCCTGGTCCTGGGATCCCAAAGGGATTCACATTTTAGTTACTGCACCAACACACCTGATTCAGCTAATCAACTCATCATCAAGCCTTTGATTAGATGAATCAGGAAAACATAGGACACAGAGAACATAGGACACAGAGAACATAGGACACAGATAACATAGGACACAGATAACATAGGACACATATAATATAGGACAGAGATAACATAGGACACAGAGAACATAGGACACAGATAACATAGGACACAGATAATATAGGACAGAGATAATATAGGACAGAGATAACATAGGACACATAAAATATAGGACAGAGATAATATAGGACAGAGATAACATATGACACTGAAAATATAGGACAGAGATAACATAGGACACAGATAATATAGGACACAGATAATATAGGACAGATATAATATAGGACAGAGATAACATAGGACACAGTTAATATAGGACACAGAAAATATAAGACAGAGATAATATAGGACAGAGATAACATAGGACACATATAATATAGGACACAAATAATATAGGACAGAGATAATATAGGACACAGTTAACATAGGACACAGATAATATAGGACAGAGATAATATAGGACAGAGATAACATAGGACACAGATAATATAGGACACAGATAATATAGGACACAGATAGTATAGGACACAGATAATATAGGACAGAGATAACATAGGACACAGATAATATAGGACACAGTTAAAATAGGACACAGATAACATAGGACACATAACATAGGACACAGTTAACATAGGACACAGATAATATAGGACAGAGATAATATAGGACACAGATCATATATAGGACAGAGATAATATAGGACAGAGTTAACATAGGACAAAGAGAACATAGGACACAGATAATATAGGACACAGATAATATAGGACAGAGATAATATAGGACAGAGTTAACATAGAACACAGAGAACATAGAACACAGAGGACAAACAAAGCTATATACAGGTGTCGTCAGATCAGGAGGACTTGAGTGCTGATTTAATAAAGGTCCTTTTCTGAACAGTACAGTCTTGAGCCGGGCCTTAAAGACATTCTCTTTGGCAACAAGTATTTTACACATCCCACTTTGGGATGGATATGTCAATGTGTAGTTCATAAATGCTAATCTACTGTATGAGAAGAAATACTGTTTAACTTTAATTAGCCAAGAAATCCCTAGTTTGAAAGCCACAGTTTGTCTGTTCTCTACACCAGAGAACACTGTTACTCCAGCTGCTCTCTCTTCATCTGACGATATTTTCTCTCACAGTCCGAGAGCATCTGGTCGTCACGGTGATGGCACAGGGCTACTCATGCCTCCAAAGTGGAGACTCTTTACTCCCCCTCTCTCACCTGTCCATCTCCTGATTTGAATTCCATGGCTGTCACTGTCCCTTGTCCACTCAAGCTTAACATTATCGTCATATGTTGCCAACCAGGTCACCTTAGAGAGTTTCCCAATGAGCTTGACACCTTAATAAACTAATTTCCTGACGATGGATCCCTCGCTCCTCGTCGTTGGCGACTTCAAACTCCCGACATCTGCCTTCGACTAAGTCTCTCTTTCCCATCCTTGCCTCTTTGACTTCACACTTTTTCAGTCACCTCCCACTCACAAGGTAGGCAATACGTTTGACCTCATCTTTACTAGAGGCTGTTCTCCTACTAATCTCACTGTAACCCCCTCCATGTCTCTGTTCTCCTACTAATCTCACTGTAACCCCCTCCAGGTCTCTGTTCTCCTACTAATCTCACTGTAACCCCCCCCCTCCAGGTCTCTGTTCTCCTACTAATCTCACTGTAACCCCCCCCCCCCCCCCCCCCCCAGGTCTCTGTTCTCCTACTAATCTCACTACAACCCCCTCCAGGTCTCTGTTCTCCTACTAATCTCACTACAACCCCCCTCCAGGTCTCTGTCCTAATAATCTCACTGTAACCCCACTCCAGGTCTTGGTTCTCCTACTAATCTCACTGTAACCCCCTCCAGGTCTCTGTTCTCCTACTAATCTCACTGTAACCCTCCTCCAGGTCTCTGTTCTCCTACTAATCTCACTGTAACCCCCCTCCATGTCTCTGTTCTCCTACTAATCTCACTGTAACCCCCTCCAGGTCTCTGTTCTCCTACTAATCTCACTGTCACCTCCTCCAGGTCTCTGTTCTCCTACTAATCTCACTGTAAACCCCTCCAGGTCTCTGTTCTCCTACTAATCTCACTGTCACCTCCTCCAGGTCTCTGTTCTCCTACTAATCTCACTGTCACCTCCTCCAGGTCTCTGTTCTCCTACTAATCTCACTGTAAACCCCTCCAGGTCTCTGTTCTCCAACTAATCTCACTGTAAACCCCTCCAGGTCTCTGTTATCCTACTAATCTCACTGTAACCCCCTCCAGGTCTCTGTTCTCCTGCTAATCTCACTGTAACCCCCTCCAGGTCTCTGTTCTCCTGCTAATCTCACTGTAACCCCTCTCCAGGTCTCTGTTCTCCTTCTAATCTCACTGTAACCCCCTCCAGGTCTCTGTTCTCCTACTAATCTCACTGTAACCCCCTCCAGGTCTCTGTTCTCTTACTAATCTCACTGTAACCCTCCTCCAGGTCTCTGTTCTCCTACTAATCTCACTGTAACCCCCTCCAGGTCTCTGTTCTCCTACTAATCTCACTGTAACCCCCTCCAGGTCTCTGTTCTCCTACTAATCTCACTGTAACCCCCTCCAGGTCTCTGTTCTCCTACTAATCTCACTGTAACCCCCTACAGGTCTCTGTTCTCCTACTAATCTCACTGTCACCTCCTCCAGGTCTCTGTTCTCCTACTAATCTCACTGTAACCCCCTCCAGGTCTCTGTTCTCCTACTAATCTCACTGTAACCCCCTCCAGGTCTCTGTTCTCCTACTAATCTCACTGTAACCCCCTCCAGGTCTCTGTTCTCCTACTAATCTCACTGTAACCCTCCTCCAGGTCTCTGTTCTCCTACTAATCTCACTGTAACCCCCTCCAGGTCTCTGTTCTCCTACTAATCTCCCTCTAACCCTCCTCCAGGTCTCTGTTCTCCTTCTAATCTCACTGTAACCCCCCCAGGTCTCTGTTCTCCTACTAATCTCACTGTAACCCCGCCAGGTCTCTGTTCTCCTACTAATCTCACTGTAACCCTCCTCCAGGTCTCTGTTCTCCTACTAATCTCACTGTAACCCCCTCCAGGTCTCTGTTCTCTTACTAATCTCACTGTAACCCCCTCCAGGTCTCTGTTCTCCTACTAATCTCACTGTAACCCCCTCCAGGTCTCTGTTCTCCTACTAATCTCACTGTAACCCCCTCCAGGTCTCTGTTCTCCTACTAATCTCACTGTAACCCCCTCCAGGTCTCTGTTCTCCTACTAATCTCACTGTAACCCTCCTCCAGGTCTCTGTTCTCCTACTAATCTCACTGTAACCCCCCTCCATGTCTCTGTTCTCCTACTAATCTCACTGTAACCCCCTCCAGGTCTCTGTTCTCCTACTAATCTCACTGTCACCTCCTCCAGGTCTCTGTTCTCCTACTAATCTCACTGTAAACCCCTCCAGGTCTCTGTTCTCCTACTAATCTCACTGTCACCTCCTCCAGGTCTCTGTTCTCCTACTAATCTCACTGTCACCTCCTCCAGGTCTCTGTTCTCCTACTAATCTCACTGTAAACCCCTCCAGGTCTCTGTTCTCCAACTAATCTCACTGTAAACCCCTCCAGGTCTCTGTTATCCTACTAATCTCACTGTAACCCCCTCCAGGTCTCTGTTCTCCTGCTAATCTCACTGTAACCCCCTCCAGGTCTCTGTTCTCCTGCTAATCTCACTGTAACCCCTCTCCAGGTCTCTGTTCTCCTTCTAATCTCACTGTAACCCCCTCCAGGTCTCTGTTCTCCTACTAATCTCACTGTAACCCCCTCCAGGTCTCTGTTCTCTTACTAATCTCACTGTAACCCTCCTCCAGGTCTCTGTTCTCCTACTAATCTCACTGTAACCCCCTCCAGGTCTCTGTTCTCCTACTAATCTCACTGTAACCCCCTCCAGGTCTCTGTTCTCCTACTAATCTCACTGTAACCCCCTCCAGGTCTCTGTTCTCCTACTAATCTCACTGTAACCCCCTACAGGTCTCTGTTCTCCTACTAATCTCACTGTCACCTCCTCCAGGTCTCTGTTCTCCTACTAATCTCACTGTAACCCCCTCCAGGTCTCTGTTCTCCTACTAATCTCACTGTAACCCCCTCCAGGTCTCTGTTCTCCTACTAATCTCACTGTAACCCCCTCCAGGTCTCTGTTCTCCTACTAATCTCACTGTAACCCTCCTCCAGGTCTCTGTTCTCCTACTAATCTCACTGTAACCCCCTCCAGGTCTCTGTTCTCCTACTAATCTCCCTCTAACCCTCCTCCAGGTCTCTGTTCTCCTTCTAATCTCACTGTAACCCCCCCAGGTCTCTGTTCTCCTACTAATCTCACTGTAACCCCGCCAGGTCTCTGTTCTCCTACTAATCTCACTGTAACCCTCCTCCAGGTCTCTGTTCTCCTACTAATCTCACTGTAACCCCCTCCAGGTCTCTGTTCTCTTACTAATCTCACTGTAACCCCCTCCAGGTCTCTGTTCTCCTACTAATCTCACTGTAACCCCCTCCAGGTCTCTGTTCTCCTACTAATCTCACTGTAACCCCCTCCAGGTCTCTGTTCTCCTACTAATCTCACTGTAACCCCCTACAGGTCTCTGTTCTCCTACTAATCTCACTGTCACCTCCTCCAGGTCTCTGTTCTCCTACTAATCTCACTGTAACCCCCTCCAGGTCTCTGTTCTCCTACTAATCTCACTGTAACCCCCTCCAGGTCTCTGTTCTCCTACTAATCTCACTGTAACCCCCTCCAGGTCTCTGTTCTCCTACTAATCTCACTGTAACCCTCCTCCAGGTCTCTGTTCTCCTACTAATCTCACTGTAACCCCCTCCAGGTCTCTGTTCTCCTACTAATCTCCCTCTAACCCTCCTCCAGGTCTCTGTTCTCCTTCTAATCTCACTGTAACCCCCCCAGGTCTCTGTTCTCCTACTAATCTCACTGTAACCCCGCCAGGTCTCTGTTCTCCTACTAATCTCACTGTAACCCTCCTCCAGGTCTCTGTTCTCCTACTAATCTCACTGTAACCCCCTCCAGGTCTCTGTTCTCCTACTAATCTCCCTCTAACCCTCCTCCAGGTCTCTGTTCTCCTTCTAATCTCACTGTAACCCCCCTACAGGTCTCTGTTCTCCTACTAATCTCAATGTAACCCCCTCCAGGTCTCTGTTCTCCTACTAATCTCACTGTAACCCCCCCCCCCAGGTCTCTGTTCTCCTACTAATCTCACTACAACCCCCTCCAGGTCTCTGTTCTCCTACTAATCTCACTACAACCCCCCTCCAGGTCTCTGTCCTAATAATCTCACTGTAACCCCACTCCAGGTCTTGGTTCTCCTACTAATCTCACTTTAACCCCCTCCAGGTCTCTGTTCTCCTACTAATCTCACTGTAACCCTCCTCCAGGTCTCTGTTCTCCTACTAATCTCACTGTAACCCCCCTCCATGTCTCTGTTCTCCTACTAATCTCACTGTAACCCCCTCCAGGTCTCTGTTCTCCTACTAATCTCACTGTCACCTCCTCCAGGTCTCTGTTCTCCTACTAATCTCACTGTAAACCCCTCCAGGTCTCTGTTCTCCTACTAATCTCACTGTCACCTCCTCCAGGTCTCTGTTCTCCTACTAATCTCACTGTCACCTCCTCCAGGTCTCTGTTCTCCTACTAATCTCACTGTAAACCCCTCCAGGTCTCTGTTCTCCTTCTAATCTCACTGTAACCCCCTACAGGTCTCTGTTATCCTACTAATCTCACTGTAACCCCCTCCAGGTCTCTGTTCTCCTGCTAATCTCACTGTAACCCCCTCCAGGTCTCTGTTCTCCTGCTAATCTCACTGTAACCCCTCTCCAGGTCTCTGTTCTCCTTCTAATCTCACTGTAACCCCCTCCAGGTCTCTGTTCTCCTACTAATCTCACTGTAACCCCCTCCAGGTCTCTGTTCTCTTACTAATCTCACTGTAACCCTCCTCCAGGTCTCTGTTCTCCTACTAATCTCACTGTAACCCCCTCCAGGTCTCTGTTCTCCTACTAATCTCACTGTAACCCCCTCCAGGTCTCTGTTCTCCTACTACTCTCACTGTAACCCCCTCCAGGTCTCTGTTCTCCTACTAATCTCACTGTAACCCCCTACAGGTCTCTGTTCTCCTACTAATCTCACTGTCACCTCCTCCAGGTCTCTGTTCTCCTACTAATCTCACTGTAACCCCCTCCAGGTCTCTGTTCTCCTACTAATCTCACTGTAACCCCCTCCAGGTCTCTGTTCTCCTACTAATCTCACTGTAACCCCCTCCAGGTCTCTGTTCTCCTACTAATCTCACTGTAACCCTCCTCCAGGTCTCTGTTCTCCTACTAATCTCACTGTAACCCCCTCCAGGTCTCTGTTCTCCTACTAATCTCCCTCTAACCCTCCTCCAGGTCTCTGTTCTCCTTCTAATCTCACTGTAACCCCCCCAGGTCTCTGTTCTCCTACTAATCTCACTGTAACCCCGCCAGGTCTCTGTTCTCCTACTAATCTCACTGTAACCCTCCTCCAGGTCTCTGTTCTCCTACTAATCTCACTGTAACCCCCTCCAGGTCTCTGTTCTCCTACTAATCTCCCTCTAACCCTCCTCCAGGTCTCTGTTCTCCTTCTAATCTCACTGTAACCCCCCTACAGGTCTCTGTTCTCCTACTAATCTCAATGTAACCCCCTCCAGGTCTCTGTTCTCCTACTAATCTCACTGTAACCCCCTCCAGGTCTCTGTTCTCCTACTAATCTCACTGTAACCCCCTCCAGGTCTCTGTTCTCCTACTAATCTCACTGTAACCCTCCTCCAGGTCTCTGTTCTCCTACTAATCTCACTGTAACCCCCTCCAGGTCTCTGTTCTCCTACTAATCTCCCTCTAACCCTCCTCCAGGTCTCTGTTCTCCTTCTAATCTCACTGTAGCCCCCCCAGGTCTCTGTTCTCCTACTAATCTCACTGTAACCCCGCCAGGTCTCTGTTCTCCTACTAATCTCACTGTAACCCCCTCCAGGTCTCTGTTCTCCTACTAATCTCACTGTAACCCTCCTCCAGGTCTCTGTTCTCCTACTAATCTCACTGTAACCCCCTCCAGGTCTCTGTTCTCCTACTAATCTCCCTCTAACCCTCCTCCAGGTCTCTGTTCTCCTTCTAATCTCACTGTAACCCCCCTAGAGGTCTCTGTTCTCCTACTAATCTCACTGTAACCCTCCTCCAGGTCTCTGTTCTCCTTCTAATCTCACTGTAACCCCCCTACAGGTCTCTGTTCTCCTACTAATCTCACTGTAAACCTCCTCCAGGTCTCTGTTCTCCTACTAATCTCACTGTAACCCTCCTCCAGGTCTCTGTTCTCCTACTAATCTCACTGTAACCCTCCTCCAGGTCTCTGTTCTCCTTCTAATCTCACTGTAACCCCCCTACAGGTCTCTGTTATCCTACTAATCTCACTGTAACCCCCTACAGGTCTCTGTTATCCTACTTATCTCACTGTAACCCCCCTACAGGTCTCTGTTCTCCTACTAATCTCACTGTAACCCTCCTCCAGGTCTCTGTTCTCCTTCTAATCTCACTGTAACCCCCCTACAGGTCTCTGTTCTCCTACTAATCTCCCTCTAACCCTCCTCCAGGTCTCTGTTCTCCTTCTAATCTCACTGTAGCCCCCTACAGGTCTCTGTTATCCCACTAATCTCACTGTAACCCCCTCCAGGTCTCTGTTCTCCTACTAATCTCACTGTAACCCTCCTCCAGGTCTCTGTTCTCCTACTAATCTCACTGTAACCCTCCTCCAGGTCTCTGTTCTCCTTCTAATCTCACTGTAACCCCCCTACAGGTCTCTGTTATCCTACTAATCTCACTGTAACCCCCTACAGGTCTCTGTTATCCTACTAATCTCACTGTAACCCCCCTACAGGTCTCTGTTCTCCTACTAATCTCACTGTAACCCTCCTCCAGGTCTCTGTTCTCCTTCTAATCTCACTGTAACCCCCCTACAGGTCTCTGTTCTCCTACTAATCTCCCTGTAACCCTCCTCCAGGTCTCTGTTCTCCTTCTAATCTCACTGTAGCCCCCTACAGGTCTCTGTTATCCTACTAATCTCACTGTAACCCCCTCCAGGTCTCTGTTCTCCTACTAATCTCACTGTAACCCTCCTCCAGGTCTCTGTTCTCCTTCTAATCTCACTGTAACCCCCTCCAGGTCTCTGTTCTCCTACTAATCTCACTGTAACCCCCTCCAGGTCTCTGTTCTCCTACTAATCATCTCACTGTAACCCCCCTCCAGGTCTCTGTTCTCCTACTAATCTCACTGTAAACCCCCTCCAGGTCTCTGTTCTCCTACTAATCTCACTGTAACCCCCTCCAGGTCTCTGTTCTCCTACTAATCTCACTGTAAACCCCCTCCAGGTCTCTGTTCTCCTACTAATCTCCCTCTAACCCTCCTCCAGGTCTCTGTTCTCCCTCTAATCTCACTGTAACCCCCCCAGGTCTCTGTTCTCCTACTAATCTCACTGTAACCCCGCCAGGTCTCTGTTCTCCTTCTAATCTCACTGTAACCCCCTCCAGGTCTCTGTTCTCCTACTAATCTCACTGTAACCCTCCTCCAGGTCTCTGTTCTCCTACTAATCTCACTGTAACCCCCTTCAGGTCTCTGTTCTCCTACTAATCTCCCTCTAACCCTCCTCCAGGTCTCTGTTCTCCTTCTAATCTCACTGTAACCCCCCTACAGGTCTCTGTTCTCCTACTAATCTCACTGTAACCCCCTCCAGGTCTCTGTTCTCCTACTAATCTCACTGTAACCCCCCTCCAGGTCTCTGTTCTCATACTAATCTCACTGTAAACCACCTCCAGGTCTCTGTTCTCCTACTAATCTCACTGTAACCCCCTCCAGGTCTCTGTTCTCCTACTAATCTCACTACAACCCCCCTCCAGGTCTCTGTTCTCCTACTAATCTCACTGTAACCCCCTCCAGGTCTCCGTTCTCCTACTAATCTCCCTCTAACCCCCTACAGGTCTCTGTTCTCCTACTAATCTCACTCTAACCCCCTCCAGGTCTCTGTTCTCCTACTAATCTCACTGTAACCCCCTCCAGGTCTCTGTCCTACTAATCTCACTCTAACCCCCTCCAGGTCTCCGTTCTCCTACTAATCTCCCTCTAACCCCCTCCAGGTCTCCGTTCTCCTACTAATCTCCCTCTAACCCCCTCCAGGTCTCTGTTCTCCTACTAATCTCCCTCTAACCCCCTCCAGGTCTCTGTTCTCCTACTAATCTCCCTCTAACCCCCTCCAGGTCTCTGTTCTCCTACTAATCTCCCTCTAACCTCCTCCAGGTCTCTGTTCTCCTACTAATCTCACTGTCACCTCCTCCAGGTCTCTGTTCTCTAACTAATCTCCCTCTAACCCCCTCCAGGTCTCTGTTCTCCTACTAATCTCCCTCTAACCCCCTCCAGGTCTCCGTTCTCCTACTAATCTCCCTCTAACCCCCTCCAGGTCTCCGTTCTCCTACTAATCTCCCTCTAACCCCCTCCAGGTCTCCGTTCTCCTACTAATCTCCCTCTAACCCCCTCCAGGTCTCCGTTCTCCTACTAATCTCCCTCTAACCCCCTCCAGGTCTCTGTTATCCTACTAATCTCACTGTAACCCCCTACAGGTCTCTGTTATCCTACTAATCTCACTGTAACCCCCCTACAGGTCTCTGTTCTCCTACTAATCTCACTGTAACCCTCCTCCAGGTCTCTGTTCTCCTTCTAATCTCACTGTAACCCCCCTACAGGTCTCTGTTCTCCTACTAATCTCCCTCTAACCCTCCTCCAGGTCTCTGTTCTCCTTCTAATCTCACTGTAGCCCCCTACAGGTCTCTGTTATCCTACTAATCTCACTGTAACCCCCTCCAGGTCTCTGTTCTCCTACTAATCTCACTGTAACCCTCCTCCAGGTCTCTGTTCTCCTTCTAATCTCACTGTAACCCCCTCCAGGTCTCTGTTCTCCTACTAATCTCACTGTAACCCCCTCCAGGTCTCTGTTCTCCTACTAATCATCTCACTGTAACCCCCCTCCAGGTCTCTGTTCTCCTACTAATCTCACTGTAAACCCCCTCCAGGTCTCTGTTCTCCTACTAATCTCACTGTAACCCCCTCCAGGTCTCTGTTCTCCTACTAATCTCACTGTAAACCCCCTCCAGGTCTCTGTTCTCCTACTAATCTCCCTCTAACCCTCCTCCAGGTCTCTGTTCTCCCTCTAATCTCACTGTAACCCCCCCAGGTCTCTGTTCTCCTACTAATCTCACTGTAACCCCGCCAGGTCTCTGTTCTCCTTCTAATCTCACTGTAACCCCCTCCAGGTCTCTGTTCTCCTACTAATCTCACTGTAACCCTCCTCCAGGTCTCTGTTCTCCTACTAATCTCACTGTAACCCCCTTCAGGTCTCTGTTCTCCTACTAATCTCCCTCTAACCCTCCTCCAGGTCTCTGTTCTCCTTCTAATCTCACTGTAACCCCCCTACAGGTCTCTGTTCTCCTACTAATCTCACTGTAACCCCCTCCAGGTCTCTGTTCTCCTACTAATCTCACTGTAACCCCCCTCCAGGTCTCTGTTCTCATACTAATCTCACTGTAAACCACCTCCAGGTCTCTGTTCTCCTACTAATCTCACTGTAACCCCCTCCAGGTCTCTGTTCTCCTACTAATCTCACTACAACCCCCCTCCAGGTCTCTGTTCTCCTACTAATCTCACTGTAACCCCCTCCAGGTCTCCGTTCTCCTACTAATCTCCCTCTAACCCCCTACAGGTCTCTGTTCTCCTACTAATCTCACTCTAACCCCCTCCAGGTCTCTGTTCTCCTACTAATCTCACTGTAACCCCCTCCAGGTCTCTGTCCTACTAATCTCACTCTAACCCCCTCCAGGTCTCCGTTCTCCTACTAATCTCCCTCTAACCCCCTCCAGGTCTCCGTTCTCCTACTAATCTCCCTCTAACCCCCTCCAGGTCTCTGTTCTCCTACTAATCTCCCTCTAACCCCCTCCAGGTCTCTGTTCTCCTACTAATCTCCCTCTAACCCCCTCCAGGTCTCTGTTCTCCTACTAATCTCCCTCTAACCTCCTCCAGGTCTCTGTTCTCCTACTAATCTCACTGTCACCTCCTCCAGGTCTCTGTTCTCTAACTAATCTCCCTCTAACCCCCTCCAGGTCTCTGTTCTCCTACTAATCTCCCTCTAACCCCCTCCAGGTCTCCGTTCTCCTACTAATCTCCCTCTAACCCCCTCCAGGTCTCCGTTCTCCTACTAATCTCCCTCTAACCCCCTCCAGGTCTCCGTTCTCCTACTAATCTCCCTCTAACCCCCTCCAGGTCTCTGTTCTCCTACTAATCTCCCTCTAACCCCCTCCAGGTCTCTGTTCTCCTACTAATCTCCCTCTGACCCCCTCCAGGTCTCCGTTCTCCTACTAATCTCCCTCTAACCCCCTCCAGGTCTCCGTTCTCCTACTAATCTCCCTCTAACCCCCTCCAGGTCTCCGTTCTCCTGCTAATCTCCCTCTAACCCCCTCCAGGTCTCCGTTCTCCTACTAATCTCCCTCTAACCCCCTCCAGGTCTCCGTTCTCCTACTAATCTCCCTCTAACCCCCTCCAGGTCTCTGTTCTCCTACTAATATCACTGTAACCCCCTCCAGGTCTCTGTTCTCCTACTAATCTCCCTCTAACCCCCTCCAGGTCTCCGTTCTCCTACTAATCTCCCTCTAACCCCCTCCAGGTCTCTGTTATCCTACTAATCTCCCTCTAACCCCCTCCAGGTCTCTGTTCTCCTACTAATCTCACTGTAACCCCCTCCAGGTCTCTGTTCTCCTACTAATCTCACTGTAACCCCCTACAGGTCTCTGTTCTCCTACTAATCTCACTGTAACCCCCTACAGGTCTCTGTTCTCCTACTAATCTCACTGTAACCCCCTCCAGGTCTCTGTTCTCCTACTAATCTCACTGTAACCCTCCTCCAGGTCTCACTACTTTGTTTCTTTTTCTGTCCCCTGTCTCTGCCCTCCCTTCCTTCTCCGTGGCTGAGTGACTCATTATGAGTTTATTGAACAGGAAGCTGAGTGACTCATTGTGAGTTTATTGAACAGGAAGCTGAGTGACTCATTGTGAGTTTATTGAACAGGAAGCTGAGTGGCTCATTGTGAGTTTATTGAACAGGAAGCTGAGTGGCTCATTGTGAGTTTATTGAACAGGAAGCTGAGTGACTCATTGTGAGTTTATTGAACAGGAAGCTGAGTGACTCATTGTGAGTTTATTGAACAGGAAGCTGAGTGGCTCATTGTGAGTTTATTGAACAGGAAGCTGAGTGGCTCATTGTGAGTTTATTGAACAGGAAGCTGAGTGACTCATTGTGAGTTTATTGAACAGGAAGCTGAGTGAATCATTGTGAGTTTATTGAACAGGAAGCTGAGTGGCTCAGTGTGAGTTTATTGAACAGGAAGCTGAGTGACTCATTGTGAGTTTATTGAAAAGGAAGCTGAGTGGCTCATTGTGAGTTTATTGAACAGGAAGCTGAGTGGCTCATTGTGAGTTTATTGAACAGGAAGCTGAGTGACTCATTGTGAGTTTATTGAACAGGAAGCTGAGTGGCTCATTGTGACTTTATTGAACAGGAAGCTGAGTGGCTCATTGTGTTTATTGAACAGGAAGCTGAGTGGATCATTGTGAGTTTATTGAACAGGAAGCTGAGTGACTATTTGTGAGTTTATTGAACAGGAAGCTGAGTGACTCATTGTGTTTATTGAACAGGAAGCTGAGTGGATCATTGTGAGTTTATTGAACAGGAAGCTGAGTGACTATTTGTGAGTTTATTGAACAGGAAGCTGAGTGACTCATTGTGATTTTACAGAACAGGACTGACGGAAGCTGAGTGGCTCATTGTGAGTTTATTGAACATGAAGCTGAGTGACTCATTGTGAGTTTATTGAACAGGAAGCTGAGTGGCTCATTGTGAGTTTATTGAACAGGAAGCTGAGTGGCTCATTGTGAGTTTATTGAACAAGAAGCTGAGTGGCTCATTGTGAGTTTATTGAACAGGAAGCTGAGTGACTCATTGTGAGTTTATTGAACAGGAAGCTGAGTGGCTCATTGTGAGTTTATTGAACAGGAAGCTGAGTGGCTAATTGTGAGTTAATTGAACAGGAAGCTGAGGGGCTCATTGTGAGTTTATTGAACAGGAAGCTGAGTGACTCATTGTCAGTTTATTGAACAGGAAGCTGAGATGCTCATTGTGAGTTTATTGAACAGGAAGCTGATTGGCTCATTGTGAGTTTATTGAACAGGAAGCTGAGTGGCTCATTGTGAGTTTATTGAACAGGAAGCTGAGTGGCTCATTGTGAGTTTATTGAACAGGAAGCTGAGTGACAAATTGTGAGTTTATTGAACAGGAAGCTGAGTGACTCATTGTGAGTTTATTGAACAGGAAGCTGAGTGGCTCATTGTGAGTTTATTGAACAGGAAGCTGAGTGGCTCATTGTGTTTATTGAACAGGAAGCTGAGTGGCTCATTGTGAGTTTATTGAACAGGAAGATGAGCGACTCATTGTGAGTTTATTGAACAGGAAGCTGAGTGACTCATTGTGAGTTTACAGAACAGGACTGGCGGAAGCTGAGTGGCTCATTGTGAGTTTATTGAACATGAAGCTGAGTGACTCATTGTGAGTTTATTGAACAGGAAGCTGAGTGGCTCATTGTGAGTTTATTGAACAGGAAGCTGAGTGGCTCATTGTGAGTTTATTGAACAGGAAGCTGAGTGACTCATTGTTAGTTTATTGAACAGGAAGCTGAGTGGCTCATTGTGAGTTTATTGAACAGGAAGCTGAGTGGCTCATTGTGAGTTTATTGAACAGGAAGCTGAGTGGCTCAGTGTGAGTTTATTGAACAGGAAGCTGAGTGACTCATTGTGAGTTTATTGAACAGGAAGCTGAGTGGCTCATTGTGAGTTTATTGAACAGGAAGCTGAGTGGCTCATTGTGAGTTTATTGAACAGGAAGCTGAGTGGCTCATTGTGAGTTTATTGAACAGGAAGCTGAGTGACTCATTGTCAGTTTATTGAACAGGAAGCTGAGATGCTCATTGTGAGTTTATTGAACAGGAAGCTGAGTGGCTCATTGTGAGTTTATTGAACAGGAAGCTGAGTGGCTCATTGTGAGTTTATTGAACAGGAAGCTGAGTGGCTCATTGTGAGTTTATTGAACAGGAAGCTGAGTGACTCATTGTGAGTTTATTGAACAGGAAGCTGAGTGACTCATTGTGAGTTTATTGAACAGGAAGCTAAGTGACTCATTGTGAGTTTATTGAACAGGAAGCTGAGTGACGCATTGTGAGTTTATTGAACAGGAAGCTGAGTGACTCATTGTGAGTTTATTGAACAGGAAGCTGAGTGGCTCATTTTGAGTTTATTGAACAGGAAGCTGAGTGGCTCATTGTGAGTTTATTGAACAGGAAGCTGAGTGGCTCATTGTGAGTTTATTGAACAGGAAGCTGAGTGACTCATTGTCAGTTTATTGAACAGGAAGCTGAGTGGCTCATTGTGAGTTTATTGAACAGGAAGCTGAGTGGCTCATTGTGAGGTAATTGCACAGGAAGCTGAGTGACTCATTGTGAGTTTATTGAACAGGAAGCTGAGTGGCTCATTGTGAGTTTATTGAACAGGAAGCTGAGTGACTCATTGTGAGTTTATTGAACAGGAAGCTGAGATGCTCATTGTGAGTTTATTGAACAGGAAGCTGAGTGGCTCATTGTGAGTTTATTGAACAGGAAGCTGAGTGGCTCATTGTGAGTTTATTGAACAGGAAGCTGAGTGGCTCATTGTGAGTTTATTGAACAGGAAGCTGAGTGACTCATTGTGAGTTTATTGAACAGGAAGCTGAGTGACTCATTGTGAGTTTATTGAACAGGAAGCTGAGTGACTCATTGTGAGTTTATTGAACGGGAAGCTGAGTGACTCATTGTGAGTTTATTGAACAGGAAGCTGAGTGACGCATTGTGAGTTTATTGAACAGGAAGCTGAGTGACTCATTGTGAGTTTATTGAACAGGAAGCTGAGTGGCTCATTTTGAGTTTATTGAACAGGAAGCTGAGTGGCTCATTGTGAGTTTATTGAACAGGAAGCTGAGTGGCTCATTGTGAGTTTATTGAACAGGAAGCTGAGTGGCTCATTGTGAGTTTATTGAACAGGAAGCTGAGTGACAAATTGTGAGTTTATTGAACAGGAAGCTGAGTGACTCATTGTGAGTTTATTGAACAGGAAGCTGAGTGGCTCATTGTGTTTATTGAACAGGAAGCTGAGTGGCTCATTGTGAGTTTATTGAACAGGAAGATGAGCGACTCATTGTGAGTTTATTGAACAGGAAGCTTAGTGACTCATTGTGAGTTTACAGAACAGGACTGGCGGAAGCTGAGTGGCTCATTGTGAGTTTATTGAACATGAAGCTGAGTGACTCATTGTGAGTTTATTGAACAGGAAGCTGAGTGGCTCATTGTGAGTTTATTGAACAGGAAGCTGAGTGGCTTATTGTGAGTTTATTGAACAGGAAGCTGAGTGACTCATTGTTAGTTTATTGAACAGGAAGCTGAGTGGCTCATTGTGAGTTTATTGAACAGGAAGCTGAGTGGCTCATTGTGAGTTTATTGAACAGGAAGCTGAGTGGCTCAGTGTGAGTTTATTGAACAGGAAGCTGAGTGACTCATTGTGAGTTTATTGAACAGGAAGCTGAGTGGCTCATTGTGAGTTTATTGAACAGGAAGCTGAGTGGCTCATTGTGAGTTTATTGAACAGGAAGCTGAGTGGCTCATTGTGAGTTTATTGAACAGGAAGCTGAGTGACTCATTGTCAGTTTATTGAACAGGAAGCTGAGATGCTCATTGTGAGTTTATTGAACAGGAAGCTGAGTGGCTCATTGTGAGTTTATTGAACAGGAAGCTGAGTGGCTCATTGTGAGTTTATTGAACAGGAAGCTGAGTGGCTCATTGTGAGTTTATTGAACAGGAAGCTGAGTGACTCATTGTGAGTTTATTGAACAGGAAGCTGAGTGACTCATTGTGAGTTTATTGAACAGGAAGCTAAGTGACTCATTGTGAGTTTATTGAACAGGAAGCTGAGTGACGCATTGTGAGTTTATTGAACAGGAAGCTGAGTGACTCATTGTGAGTTTATTGAACAGGAAGCTGAGTTGCTCATTTTGAGTTTATTGAACATGAAGCTGAGTGGCTCATTGTGAGTTTATTGAACAGGAAGCTGAGTGGCTCATTGTGAGTTTATTGAACAGGAAGCTGAGTGACTCATTGTCAGTTTATTGAACAGGAAGCTGAGTGGCTCATTGTGAGTTTATTGAACAGGAAGCTGAGTGGCTCATTGTGAGGTAATTGCACAGGAAGCTGAGTGACTCATTGTGAGTTTATTGAACAGGAAGCTGAGTGGCTCATTGTGAGTTTATTGAACAGGAAGCTGAGTGACTCATTGTGAGTTTATTGAACAGGAAGCTGAGATGCTCATTGTGAGTTTATTGAACAGGAAGCTGAGTGGCTCATTGTGAGTTTATTGAACAGGAAGCTGAGTGGCTCATTGTGAGTTTATTGAACAGGAAGCTGAGTGGCTCATTGTGAGTTTATTGAACAGGAAGCTGAGTGACTCATTGTGAGTTTATTGAACAGGAAGCTGAGTGACTCATTGTGAGTTTATTGAACAGGAAGCTGAGTGACTCATTGTGAGTTTATTGAACGGGAAGCTGAGTGACTCATTGTGAGTTTATTGAACAGGAAGCTGAGTGACGCATTGTGAGTTTATTGAACAGGAAGCTGAGTGACGCATTGTGAGTTTATTGAACAGGAAGCTGAGTGACTCATTGTGAGTTTATTGAACAGGAAGCTGAGTGGCTCATTTTGAGTTTATTGAACAGGAAGCTGAGTGGCTCATTGTGAGTTTATTGAACAGGAAGCTGAGTGGCTCATTGTGAGTTTATTGAACAGGAAGCTGAGTGACTCATTGTGAGTTTATTGAACAGGAAGCTGAGTGGCTCATTGTGAGTTTATTGAACAGGAAGCTGAGTGGCTCATTGTGAGTTTATTGAACAGGAAGCTGAGTGGCTCATTGTGAGTTTATTGAACAGGAAGCTGAGTGGCTCATTGTGAGTTTATTGAACAGGAAGCTGAGTGGCTCATTGTGAGTTTATTGAACAGGAAGCTGAGTGGCTCATTGTGAGGTAATTGAACAGGAAGCTGAGTGACTCATTGTGAGTTTATTGAACAGGAAGCTGAGTGGCTCATTGTGAGTTTATTGAACAGGAAGCTGAGTGACTCATTGTGAGTTTATTGAACATGAAGCTGAATTACTCATTGTGAGTTTATTGAACAGGAAGCTGAGTGACTCATTGTGAGTTTATTGAACAGGAAGCTGAGTGACTCATTGTCAGTTTATTGAACAGGAAGCTGAGTGGCTCATTGTGAGGTAATTGAACAGGAAGCTGAGTGACTCATTGTGAGTTTATTGAACAGGAAGCTGAGTGGCTCATTGTGAGTTTATTGAACAGGAAGCTGAGTGACTCATTGTGAGTTTATTGAACATGAAGCTGAATTACTCATTGTGAGTTTATTGAACAGGAAGCTGAGTGACTCATTGTGAGTTCATTGAACGGGAAGCTGAGTGACTCATTGTGAGTTTATTGAACAGGAAGCTGAGTGACTCATTGTGAGTTTATTGAACAGGAAGCTGAGTGACTCATTGTGAGTTTATTGAACAGGAAGCTGAGTGGCTCATTGTGAGTTTATTGAACAGGAAGCTGAGTGGCTCATTGTGAGTTTATTGAACAGGAAGCTGAGTGACTCATTGTCAGTTTATTGAACAGGAAGCTGAGTGGCTCATTGTGAGGTAATTGAACAGGAAGCTGAGTGACTCATTGTGAGTTTATTGAACAGGAAGCTGAGTGGCTCATTGTGAGTTTATTGAACAGGAAGCTGAGTGACTCATTGTGAGTTTATTGAACAGGAAGCTGAATGACTCATTGTGAGTTTATTGAACGGGAAGCTGAGTGACTCATTGTGAGTTTATTGAACAGGAAGCTGAGTGACTCATTGTGAGTTTATTGAACAGGAAGCTGAGTGACTCATTGTGAGTTTATAGAACAGGAAGCTGAGTGACTCATTGTGAGTTTATTGAACAGGAAGCTGAGTGACTCATTGTGAGTTTATTGAACAGGAAGCTGAGTGACTCATTGTTAGTTTATTGAACAGGAAGCTGAGTGACTCATTGTGAGTTTATTGAACAGGAAGCTGAGTGACTCATTGTTAGTTTATTGAACAGGAAGCCGAGTGAAAATGTCCGTAGGACCTATCATCCTTCCACTCCCTTCTTTACCTTCTCTTCCTCTGTATCCATCTCTAAAGCCACTTTCGATCACTCTAAATTTCAAGCTCCTTTCTCTAACACTAGGAAACTATCTTCCACCTCCTCTCTCCTTAATCCTCCACCCCCTGCCCCCTCCCTCTCTGCGGACAACTTTTTCAACCACTTTGAAAAGAAGGTTATTGGAATCCGCTCCTCCTTCACTCAGCCTATTGAGTCAACTAGTCCCACTCCTTCACTCAGCCTATTGAGTCAACTGGTCCCACTCCTTCACTCAGCCTATTGAGTCAACTGGTCCCACTCCTTCACTCAGCCTATTGAGTCAACTGGTCCCACTCCTTCACTCAGCCTATTGAGTCAACTGGTCCCCCTCCTTCACTCAGCCTATTGAGTCAACTAGTCCCACTCCTTCACTCAGCCTATTGAGTCAACTGGTCCCACTCCTTCACTCAGCCTATTGAGTCAACTGGTCCCACTCCTTCACTCAGCCTATTGAGTCAACTGGTCCCACTCCTTCACTCAGCCTATTGAGTCCACTGGAGAACAGCTACCCAAGAGTGGTAAAGCGGCCTTTACTGATTCCAACAGCAGACATATAAGCTTGCTGCCAGCTCTTAGCAAACTGTTTGAAAAAATTGTGTGTTGACCAAATACAATGCGTTTTCTCTGTAAACAAATTAACAAGACTTTCAGCATGCTTATAGAGAAGGGAACTCAACATGTACTGCACTGACACAAATGACTGATGATTGGTTGAAATACATATATCATAAGAAGATTGTGGGAGCTGTACTGTTAGTTTTCAGTGCAGCCATTGATATTATTGACCATAACCTGTTGTTGAAAAAACTTAAGTGCTATGACTTTTCAATCTCTGACATATCGTGGATTCAGAGCTATCTATCCAATGGAACTCAAAGGGAAATCTTTAATGGAAGCGTCTCTAATGTCAAACATGTAAAGTGTGGTGTACCGCAGGGCAGCTCTCTAGGCCCTCTACTCTTTTCTATTTTCACCAATGACCTGCCACTGGCATTAAACAAAGCATGCGTGTCCATGTATGCTGATGATTCAACCACATACTCATCAGCAACCACAGCTAATGCTGTCACTGATACCCTTAACAAAGAGTTTCTGGGATGGAATGGGTGGCCAGTAATAAACTGGTCCGGAACATCTCTAAAACTAAGAGCATTGCATATGGTACAAATCATTCCTTAAGTGCTAGACCTCAGCTGAATCTGGTAATGAATGGTGTGGCTGTTGAACAAGTTGAGGAGACTAAATTACTTGGTGTTACCTTAGATTGTAAACTGTCACGGTCAAAGCATATAGATTCAGTGGTTGCAAAGATGGGGAGAGATCTGTCCGTAATAAAGAGATGCTCTGCTTTTTTAACACCACACTCCAAAAAGAAAGTTCTTCAGGCTCTAGTTTAGTCTGATCTTGATTATTGTCCAGTCGTGGGGTCCAGTGATGCAAAGAAATACCTAGTTAAGCTGCATCTGGACCAGAACAGAGCGGCACGTTCTGCTCTTAATTGTAATCAGAGGGCTGATATAAATACTATGCATGTCAGTCTCTCTTGGCTAAGAGTTGAGGAGAGACTGACTGCAGAAACATTAATGTGTGGAAAATCCCAAATTGTTTGCATAGTCAATTTACACACAGCTCTGACACACTTATCCCACCAGGCATGCCACCAGGGATCATTTTATAGTCCCAAAATCCAGAACAAATTAAAGAAAACGTACAGTATTATATATAGTGTACATATTTTACTTTTTTTTCATACCACTTCACTTCATTGAGTGAAGCAACAATGCAATCATTCACTATGCCAGATACACTGTAGTTACACATAGCTTTCTTCCAATCAAAAAATGAAATATATATAAGTTGCAACCGAGATAGCAAAAGAGAGATATAAATGCATTAAGACTTCAAGTACTTCTAAATATAAGTATATCTAAATACACATTAAATACATTAAAGCGTGATATCACACTGATATATGTTATTTATTGAATGGCTATAAAGGCTTATAGACATAATATACTGAGCCTTCAGAATGTATTCACACCTCTTGAATTACCACACATGTTGTTGTGTTACAGCCTGAATTTAAAATGGATTCCATTCAGATGTTTGGGTCACTGGCCTCCACACCATACCCCATAATGTCAACGTGGAATTTATATTTTTAGAAATGTTTACAAATGAATTCCAAATTAAAAGCTGAAATGTCTTGAGTTAATAAGTATTCAACTCCTTTATAATGGCAAGTCCAAATATGTTCTTGAGTAAAAATGTGCTTAACAACTCACATAATAAGTTGCATGGACTCCCTCGGTGTGCAATAATAATGTTTAAAATGATTTTTGAATGCTTACCTAACCTTTGTATCCCACATATACAATTATCTGAAAGGTCCCTCAGTCGAGCAGTGATTTTCAATCACAGATTCAATCACGACCAGGAAGGTCTTCCAATGCCTCGCAAAGAAGACCACCTATTTGTTGATCGGTAAAAATCAACATTAACAAATAATAAGACATTGAATATCCCTTTGAGCATGAAGAAGTTATTCATTACACTTTGGATGGTGTATCAACACCCCCAGTTACTACAAAGATACAGGCTTACTTACATGCTGTCATGCCCTGATCTGTTTCACCTGTCCCTGTGATTGTCTCCACCCCCTCCAGGTGTTGCTGATTTTCCCCAGTGTATTTATCCCTGTGTTTCCTGTCTCTCTGTGCCAGTGTATTTATCCCTGTGTTTCCTGTTTCTCTGTGCCAGTGTATTTATCGCTGTGTTTCCTGTCTCTCTGTGCCAGTGTATTTATCCCTGTGTTTCCTGTCTCTCTGTGCCAGTGTATTTATCCCTGTGTATTTATAGTCTTGTATGTTTTTCCAAGTCAACCAGCATTTTTCCCCGTTCTCCTGCTTTTTGCTATTCTCCTTTTTCTAGTCCTCCCAGTTTTGACCGTTGCCTGTTTCTGGACTCTGTACCTGCCTGCCTGACCATTCTGCCTGCCAGACCATTCTGCCTGTCCTGACCCCGAGTCTGCCTGACCATTCTGCCTGCCTTGACCACGAGCCTGTCCTGTCCTGTCCTGACTCTGATCTGGTTTTGACCTTTGGCCTGTCCACGACCTCTTGCCTCCTCCTTTTGGACTCAGTTGCAGGAGAGGAAGAGAGGAAGGAAGCTGCTCAGGTATTTCACCATAAAACAGTTGCAGATTTTAATGGCTGTGATAGGAGAAAACTGAGGATGGATCAACAGCATTGTAGTTACTCCACAATACTAACCTAAATTACAGCCTGAAAAGAAGGAAACCTGTGCAGAATAAAGATATTCCAAGACAGGAGTCCTGTTTTCAATAAGGCACTAAAGTAAAACTGCAAAAATAAATGGATAAGAAGTTAACTTTATGTCCTGAATACAAAGTGTTATGGTTGGGGTAAATCCAACTCAACAGATCACAAAGTACCACATGTTTCCAAGCATGGTGGTGGCTGCAACATGTTATAGGTATGCTTGTCATCGGCAAGGACTAGAGTTTTTTAGGATAAAAAGAAACTAAGCACCGGCTAAATCCGAGAGGAAAAGCTGGTTCAGTCTGCTTTCCAAAAGACACTGGAAGACAAATTCACCGTTCAGCAAGACAATAACCCAAAACATAAGATCAAATATACACTGGCATTGCTTACCATGGTGACAGTGAATGTTCCTGAGTGGCTTAGTTACAGTTTAGACTTAAATCGCCTTGAAAATCTATGCCAAGACTTGAAAATGGCTGTTAGGTGTGAATACTTTCAGAAGGCACTGTAAATATATTATTTTTAAGAGAAAAAATTCAAGAACTTCATGTTGGTTTGACCTGCGTCACAGCTCTTTGGGCCCCTCTTCTGAGCATCTTCTTGGCTGATACCTTAAACTCCTCCGTCTTCAGAACGTATACGATGGGATTGAGCATTGGTGGCAGTATCGAGGTCAGGGAGAGGTTGATGATCCGGACGTTGGTTGGTATGATGGTGTAGAGAGAGTACGTGAAAATAATGGGCAGGTAGAATATGGCCACCAGTATTAGGTGTGAGGTACATGTCTTAATTGCTCTGAGTCTGGGAAAGAGAGAGAGAGAGAGAGAGAGAGAGAGAGAGAGAGAGAGAGAGAGAGAGAAAGAGAAACAGAGAGGTGGACAGAGAGAGAGATAAAGAGAGGGAAAGAGAGCGTGAGAGAGGGTAAGAAAGAGAGAGAGAGGGAGAGACGTGGAGGGAGAGAAAGAGAGTGAGAGAGACAGAAAAAGGTGGACAGAGAGAGGGAGTGAGAGAAAGAGAGGTAGAGGGAGAGAGACAGAGACAGAGAGACAGAAAGAAGTGGATTGAGAGAGGAAGAGAGGAACAGAGAGAGGTGGAGGGTGAGAGAGGGAGAGAGACAGAGACAGAAAGAGGTGGATGGAGAGAGGGAGAGAGGGAGAGAGAGGTGGAGGGTGAGAGTGGGAGAGAGAGAGAGAGGTGGAGGGTGAGCGATGGAGAGAGAGAGAAAGAGAGAGGTGGAGGGTGAGATAGGGAGACAGAGAGAGAAAGAGGTGGACATAGAGAGAGAAAGAAAGAGAGAGCGAGAGAGCGAGCGAGAGCGAGAGCGAGAGAGAGGGAGAGAATGTGTGTCAATACACCATGTGATTATCTATACAGTTTAATTGCATTCTCAATATTTCCCAGCATTTATCATTCCTGTAACGAGTCCATAACTAAAAACATATTTCTGATGCCTCACACCAATCAGCATATGGGCCGTTCTGGCTTGGACAAGTCTACTTACTGACTTGACTTACTTATTCCAATCAGTATTACTTCTCACCTGTCCTGGGGCAGTGTGATGGTGAACAGGGCGTGTGTTATACAGATGTATGATGATATGATGAAGATCATTGGCAGATAGAGAACTATACAGGGGCTGATTTCGCTCATCGCTATGTTAGGGACCACATTAGAACAGGGGGCCGCCAGACGGAACAGAGGACCGTGGTCACAGAAGTAGCTGTTGATCACCAGAGACCTACAATACAATACATTATATACCATGTTATTACCCAGATATTAGAGCGAACAACAGAAATGTGTCAAAAAAACTCTCGACCAGCTATTGGTACACCTCCGCCACTGGAATTTCTCTCACATTCAAGATGAAGGTTATTAAAGGAACATAAAGGAACAATTCCAGAACTTTTTGGAGATCGAACTGCTTCAGAAATGTGTTTTTGTTGGTCGGAACAAAAATATCAGAACAAAACATTTGGAAAATCATTTTGGTTTTAATCCCTGAAAACGTCTAGATCCCTAGAATCCCTAGAAATTAATATGAAAAAATATGGAAATCTGTGTTCTGTTTTGTTCTACAAGTGTCACGGACTCGTCTGACCCATACAAGCGAATGGAAGTATCAAAAATCTAAAATAATGGATTAAATATGTGTCGAAAAAAAACTAAAATAAGATATAAGACTTCAAAACCTCTTATTTGTTTGCTGTCATTTTGGCAATGTTATTCAATGCTATAGGCTATAGTAGTAAGTAGTAAAGTAGTAAGACCAAATTCAATATTTTTTCAAATCTTTTTTTCAATATATATATGTTTTATACCTAAAAGGGTCCTATAATTCAACATCAATTAGCTAAATGATCCACAGTACGACCATCTTAAAACAACTCCAATCTTAAAACAGTGTGTAGATGGTTGAGAAATTTAAATTAATACATTTTCAATTCAGGCTGTAACACATCAAAATGTCGAATATGTTAAGTGGTATGCACTGAATTTACAAAACATTAGCAACACCTTCCTAATACTGAGTTTAACCTCCTTTTGCCCTCAGATCAGCCTTAATTCGTTGGGGCATGGACTCTACGAGGTGTCGAAAGCATTCCACAGGGATGCTGGCCCATGTTGACTCCAATGCTTCCAACAGTTGTGTCAAGTTGGCTGGATGTCCTTGGGGTGTTGGACCATTCTAGATTCACACTGGAAATTGTTGAGCATGAAAAACTCAGCAGCATTTCAGTTCTTGACACAAACCGGTGCGCCTGGCACCTACCCCGTTCAAAGGCACCTAAATATTTAGTATTTCCCATTCACCCACAGAATGGCACACATACATAATTCATGTCTTGCTTGTCTAAAGGCTTAAAAAACCATCTGTAACATGTCTCCTCCCCTTCATCTACACTGATTTAAGTGGATTTAACAAGTGACTTGTCACACCCGCTCTGCCTCACCTGGAGCTCGAGGGCGCCAGGATCCCCAGCATTACGCACTCAAGCCCCCATCAGTACCCACACCTGCCTTCCCCCATTTACATCTTAGGGAGGCAAGGGGGCAGTATTTTCAAGTCCGGATGAAAAGTGTGCCCAAAGTTAACTGCCTGTTACTCAGGCCCAGAAGCTAGGATATGCATATTATTAGTAGATTTGGATAGAAAACAGTAATGTTTCTAAAACTGTTAAAATGTCTGTGCGTATAACAGAACTGATTTGGCAGGCAAAACCCCGAGGACAAACCTTCCAGGGGGAAAACAATTGAGGTCATAGTATTTCCCAATAAGTTTCTATGGGAAATTTAATAGGAACCTGGTTGCAGTTCCTATGGCTTCCACTAGATGTCAACAGTCTTTAGAAATTGTTCGATGTTTTTATTTTGAGAAATGTAGTACAGCTGTTCTTTGTTTGTGTCCAGATGGATTCTACTGTTTGGTGCGTGAACTGGAACGCGCTTCACGTTGTTTTTATCCGGTATTGGAAACAGTTTATCCCGTCTTAAATTTTGTCAATTATTTACGTTTCAGGATACCTGAGGTTGGATTAGGAACGTTGTTTGAAATGTTTGGACCAAGTTTACAGGTAACTTATTAGATCCTTTGTGGGCATGTTGGGACCGGTGTATTTCTGAATCAAACGCGCCAAATAAATGGACATTTTGGGGATATAAAGAAGGAATTTATCGAACAAAACGACCATTCATCGTGTCACTGAGACATTTGAGATTACAAAAAGAAGAAGATCTTAATAAGTAAGGCATTTATTATATATATATTTCTGACTTTTGTGTCGCCACCTGCCTGGTTGAAAATGACTTTCATGTGTTTGTATGCGGGGCGCAGTCCTCAGATAATCTGCTTTTTGAAATCTGACACTGCGGCTGGATGAACAAGAAGTTAAGCTTTATTTTGATGTAATACACTAATATTTTCTGTTATCTTGAAGTTTGAATTTGGCGCTCTGCAATTTCACTGGATGTTGTCAAATCGATCCCGCTAAAGGGATTGGCGCGCGAAGGGATCAATATCAGGTTTAAACAAGTGACATCAATAAGGGATCATAGGTTAAACCTGGATTCATCTGGTCAGTCATGGAAAGAGCAGGTGTTGACCCGCACGTCTTGATCAAGTCTGACAATAAAACAGCGGGAGCATTCATCAACGTAAAGATATATTATATTTGACTATATTTATATCTACTATACTGTATTTTATCATGAATTGATTTTTTTGCACCAGCAAGTCATTGGACTGGAGGTTCGTACGTCTGAAACCAATAGTTTGATGTGATTTAACAGATAAATCTATACTTCACAGAAGCTATGCTTTTGCAGTGGAATCGGTGCACTAAACCCAATACGATACATACTAACCTACAGAAAGAGAGCCGGGTGATGAGACACACAGAGATCAACACCATCAACACAGCAAACGTCCAGGCGGCCCCCGTCAGCTGGAGCATGGACCTGTGAGTGATCATCATGTGGTACCTGGAAAGAACATTGCAATGGAACTTTGAGAGTTGATGACACAGCCCCTCTGGTCATTTAATTGCATCTCTGTGGGGGAAAAGATGTTCAACTTTATCGTGTTATTATCGCCAATGTTTTATATGATTAGTCTTTATATGTTTTTCATATATATAATTATTCAGTCGAGATTCCCACATTAGGAGAACTTGCAGGGGTCAGCACGACCAGAGTGGCCGAACCTCACCCTGGTAATCCTCCTTTGTGATCAAGGTGTTTCCCCTGTCAGGTAACTATATCCTTATATATGATTTTAAAAGCAGTGAATCCATGTTAAATCGCATTTCTTTTATATAGTACATTTAATAAATACATTTGAATAAATTGTCAAATCAAATTATTCAATTCAAAATAAAAATAAAATATCCCAGAAGGGTAAAATTAAATAGTGTTTCTGAATGTTATTTTAATTGAGTTAATAATGTGATGTATTATCTGAGACCTGAGCGGGTAGCAGATGGCCACCAGTCTGTCATAGGAGAGGATGGTGAGGTTGAAGGACTGCATGGTGATGAAGAGGAAGACGAAGAAGAGGCTCGTGAGACACTGGTCGTAGGAGATGAGCTGTCTGCTGAACAGAAACATATCCAGCAGCTTGGGAACCAGGGCCGTGCTTTCACACACGTCTGTGAAGGCCAGGTTGAACACAGCGATGTACTTGGGGCTGCAAGGTCAGAACATAGATATATTTTAATATTAATGTAAATATCACGTAACGTAGATCGGGGAGCAGGGCAGGCTCCCAGACATATGTCTGTGAGGTCCAGGTTGAACACAGCAATGTACAGCAATGTACCGTTCACGTGCTGGGCGTCACTACAGGTAATATAATAATAATATAAGTATTATGTAATGGAGGGGCCCCACAAGGGTGCGTTCTGAGCCCTCTCCTGTACTCCCTGTTCACCCACGACTGCGTGGCCACGCACGCCTCCAACTCAATCATCAAGTTTGCGGACGACACAACAGTGGTAGGCTTGATTACCAACAACGACGAGACGGCCTACAGGGAGGAGGTGAGGGCCCTCGGAGTGTGGTGTCAGGAAAATAACCTCACACTCAACGTCAACAAAACTAAGGAGATGATTGTGGACTTCAGGAAACAGCAGAGGGAACACCCCCCTATCCACATCGATGGAACAGTAGTGGAGAGGGTAGTAAGTTTTAAGTTCCTCGGCGTACACATCACAGACAAACTGAATTGGTCCACCCACACAGACAGCATCGTGAAGAAGGCGCAGCAGCGCCTCTTCAACCTCAGGAGGCTGAAGAAATTTGGCTTGTCACCAAAAGCACTCACAAACTTCTACAGATGCGCAATCGAGAGCATCCTGTCGGGCTGTATCACCGCCTGGTACGGCAACTGCTCCGCCCACAACCGTAAGGCTCTCCAGAGGGTAGTGAGGTCTGCACAATGCATCACCGGGGGCAAACTACCTGCCCTCCAGGACACCTACACCACCCGATGTCACAGGAAGGCCATAAAGATCATCAAGGTCAACAACCACCCGAGCCACTGCCTGTTCACCCCGCTATCATCCAGAAGGCGAGGTCAGTACAGGTGCATCAAAGCCGAGAGACTGAAAAACAGCTTCTATCTCAAGGCCATCAGACTGTTAAACAGCCACCACTAACATTGAGTGGCTGCTGCCAACACACTGACTCAACTCCAGCCACTTTAATAATGGGAATTGATGGGAAATGATGTAAAATATATCACTAGCCACTTTAAACAATGCTACCTAATATAATGTTTACATACCCTACATTATTCATCTCATATGTATACGTATACACTGTACTCTATATCATCTACTGCATCTTTATGTAATACATGTATCACTAGCCACTTTAACTATGCCACTTTGTTTACATACTCATATCATATGTATATACTGTACTCAATACCATCTACTGTATCTTGCCTATGCCGCTCTGTACCATCACTCATTCATATATCTTTATGTACATATTCTTTATCCCCTTACACTTGTGTCTATAAGGTAGTAGTTGTGGAATTGTTAGCTAGATTACTTGTTGGTTATTACTGCATTGTCGGAACTAGAAGCACAAGCATTTCGCTACACTCGCATTAACATCTGCTAACCATGTGTATGTGACAAATAAAATTTGATTTGGAGATCGGGGAGCAGGGCAGGCTCCCACACACATGTCTGTGAGGTCCAGGGGAACAGGGACTTCAATAAGATAGAATGTCCAATTAAGGCTGTTATACACTGTATTGTGTTAATGAGATTAAAGAGGTCTGATTACCTGTGGAGACTGCGGTCCACGTAGATGCCAGTCATGACGAAGGTGTTGCCCACCTAGACCCAACACACACACACACACACACAACAGAAATGACCCAAAATGGAAGTTCTTAAGTTAGTAACACCCTGGACCAGAGCTAGTAAGTAACACCCTGGACCAGAGCTAGTTAGTAACACCTTGTACCAGATCTAGTTAGTAACACCCTGGACCAGAGCTGGTTAGTAACACCCTGGACCAGAGCTGGTTATTAACACCCTGGACCATAGCTGGTTAGTAACACCCTGGACCAGAGCTGGTTAGTAACAACCTGGACCAGAGCTAGTTAGTAACACCTTGGACCAGAGCTAGTTAGTATCACCCTGGACCAGAGCTGGTTAGTAACACCCTGGACCAGAGCTGGTTAGTAACACCCTGGACCAGAAGTATTTAGTAACACCCTGGACCAGAGCTGGTTATTAACAACCTGGACCAGAGCTAGTTAGTAACACCCTGGACCAGAGCTGGTTAGTAACACCCTGGACCAGAGCTAGTTAGTATCACCCTGGACCAGAGCTGGTTAGTAACACCCTGGACCAGAGCTGGTTAGTACCACCCTTGACCAGAAGTAGTTAGTAACACCCTGGACCAGAAGAAGTTAGTAACACCCTGGACCAGAGCTGGTTTGTACCACCCTGGACCAGAGCTAGTTAGTAACACCCTGGACCAGAAGTAGTTAGTAACACCCTGGACCAGAGCTAGTTAGTAACACCCTGGACCAGAGCTATGGCCTTACCAGAGAGATGATGTAAACTAAACAGAGGAAGATGTAGTAGTAGTTCATGTCGGGGATGGCTATGAAACCACTGATGAAGAAGTAAGGGGGTCGGATGATGGTGTTGACGTCTGTCTGGTTAGGGTCAGAGGTCAGGGAACTCATCCTGACTGGAGGTGTTAACGTCTCCCTCTGGCTGGTGATAATCTGTGGAAATACATTATCCATGAGTACATTATTACAAATAAAGATATATTCAAAACTGTACATTACTTCACCTGTTGACAAAAACATAATTGAAGCATCGTTAGTGGAAAGGAAATTATCCAAGTTCATCAAAATTGTAAATTGCAAATAATTTATAATAATACATTAATTAATATTATATTTAAATTGTATTTATTTATGTATTCAATGTTACTGCATTTGATACCAGTTGCTAAAAAATAGTTAATTAAACCACTCACTTCAGACATCAAACTAAATACCAGAATGTCAACATCTCCATCAACTACTAAAGCCACTGTTTATCATGTAAATGTAAAGTTGAACCCACCTCCTCAGGTGATATGGTGGACCTGACAGCCCAGGTCTAGTGTGAGTACCTGGGCAGAGACAACAGACTTATATACTGTATCATCATTACCTGTTGGTCATTAGTACAACACATAGAGTTACATCACTGGTTCCCAATCCTGGTCCTGGGAACCCAAAGGGATTCACATTTTAGTTACTGCACCAACACAACTGATTCAGCTAATCAACTCATCATCAAGCCTTTTGATTAGATGAATCAGGACAAAAACCTAAATGTTGTTGATCTTTTGGGAAACACTGAAACAGCTAACGACACGTATAATAATGTATTATGTTAGTTTTACAAATAGCCTACATTATGTTAGTTTTGTAAAATCTAAAATGTGAAATAATACTTGACATAGATTTAGTGAAGTGAAACGGTTGTATTCCCCAGCTCAGAATCATGAATCAACTAATCTTTGGACTGTGTTGTCGGTCACCAGATTGCTATCAAATCAAATTTATTTATAAAGCCCTTCTTACATCAGCTGATGTCACAAAGTGCTGTACAGAAACCCAGCCTAAAACCCCAAACAGCAAGCAATGCAGTTGTAGAAGCACGGTGGCTAGGAAAAACTCCCTAGAAAGGCCAAAACCTAGGAAGAAACCTAGAGAGGAACCAGGCAATGAGGGGTGGCCAGTCCTCTTCTGGTTGTGCCGGGTGGAGATTATAACAGAACATGGCCAAGATGTTCAAATGTTCATAGATGACCAGCAGGGTCAAATAATAATAATCACATTGGTTGTCGAGGGTGCAACAAGGCAGCACCTCAGGAGTAAATGTCAGTTGGCTTTTCATAGCCGAACATTCAGAGTATCTCTACCGCTCCTGCTGTCTCTAGAGAGTTGAAAACAGCAGGTCTGGGACAGGTTGCATGTCCGGTGAACAGGTCAGGGTTCCATAGCCGCAGGCAGAACAGTTGAAACTGGAGCAGCAGCCCGGCCAGGTGGACTGGGGACAGTAAGGAGTTCAGGCCAGGTAGTCCTGAGGCATGGTCCTAGGGCTCAGGTCCTCCTTCTCCGAGAAAAAGAGAAAGAGAGAAAGAGAGAAAGAAAGAGAGAAAGAAAGAAAGAAAGAAAGAAAGAAAGAAAGAAAGGAGAGAGAAAAAGAGATGGAATTAGAGAGGGAATTAGAGAGAGCCTACTTAAATTCACACAGGACACTGGATAAGACAGGAGAAATACTCCAGATATAACAAACTGACGCTAGCCCCCCAACACATGAACTACTGCAGCATAAATACTGGAGGCTGAGACAGGAGTGGTCAGGAGACACTGTGGCCCCATCCGATGACACCCCCGGACAGGGCCAAACAGGCAGGATATAACCCCACCCACTTTGCCAAAGCACAGCCCCCACACCACAAGAGGGATATCTTCAACCACCAACCTACCATCCTGAGACAAGGCCGAGTATAGCCCACAAAGATCTCCACCATGGCATAAACCCCAAGGGGGGCGCCAACCCAGACAGGAAGATCACATCAGTGACTCAACCCACTCAAGTGAAGCATCCCTCCTAGGGACGGCATGAAAGAGCAACAGTAAGCCAGTGACGCAGCCCCTGTAATAGGGTTAGAGGCAGAGAATCCCAGTGGAAAGAGGGGAACCGGCCAGGCAGAGACAGCAAGTGCGGTTCGTTTCTCCAGAGCCTTTCCGTTCACCTTCACACCCCTATGCCAGACTACACTCAATCATAGGACCTACCGAAGAGATGAGTCTTCAGTAAAGACTTAAAGGTTGAGACCGAGTTTGCGTCTCTGACATGGGTAGGCAGACCGTTCCATAAAAATGGAGCTCTATAGGAGAAAGCCCTGCCTCCAACTGTTTGCTTAGAAATTCTAGGGACAATTAGGAGGCCTGCGTCTTGTGACCGTAGTGTACGTGTAGGTATGTGTGGCAGGACCCAATCGGAAAGATAGGTAGGAGCAAGCCCATGTAACGCTTTGTAGGTTAGCAGTAAAACCTTGAAAACAGCCCTATCCCAGGAAGCCAGTGTAGAGAGGCTAGCACTGGAGTAATAGGATCAATTTCTTTGGTTCTGGTCAAGATTCTAGCAGCCGTGTTTAGCACTAACTGAAGTTTATTTAGTGCTTTATCCAGGTAGCCAGAAAGTAGAGCATTGCAGTAGTCTAACCCCTGACAAAGTATGGATTTATTTTTCTGCATCATTTTTGGACAGAAAGTCCCTTATTTTTGCAGTGTTACGAAGATGTAAAAAAGCTGTCATTGAAACAGTCTTGATATGTTCGTCAAAAGAGAGATCAGGGTCCAGAGTAACACCGAGGACCTTCACAGTTTTATTTGAGACAACTGTACAACCATCAAGATGAATTGTCAGATTCAACAGAAAATCTCTTTGTTTCTTGGGACATAGAACTAGCATCTCTGTTTTGTCCTAGTTTAAAAGTAGAACATTTGCAGCCATCCACTTCCTTATGTCTGAAACACAAGTTCCAGCGAGAGCAATTTTGGGGCTTCACCATGTTTCATCGAAATGCACAGCTGTGTGTCGTCCACATAGCAGTGAAAGTTAACATTATGTTTCCAAATGACATCATCAAGAGGTAAAATATATAGTGACAACAATAGTGGTCCCATAACGGAACCTTGAGGAACACCGAAATTTACAGTTGATTTGTCAGAGGACAAACCATTCACAGAGACAAACTGATATCTTTCCGACAGATAAGATCTAAACCGGGCCAGAACTTGTCCCCGTAGACCAATTTTGGTTTCCAATCTCTCCAAAAGAATGCAGTGATCGATGGTATCAAAATCAGCACTAAGGTCTTGGAGCACGAGGACAGATGCAGAGCCTCGGTCTGACGCCATTAAAAGGTCATTTACCACCTTCACAAGTGCAGTCTCAGTGCTATGATGGTTGTCTAAAACCAGACTGAAGCGTTTTGTATACATTATTTGTCTTCAGGAAGGCAGTGAGTTGCTCCGCAACATTTTTTGCTAGCATTTGAGAGGAATTTGATATAGGCCGATAGTTTTTAATATTTTCTGGGTCAAGGTTTGGCTTTTTCAAGAGAGGTTTTATTACTGCCACTTTTAGTGAGTTTGGTACACATCCGGTGGATAGAGAGCCGTTTAATATGTTCAACATAGGAGTGCCAAGCACAGGAAGCAGCTCTTTCAGTAGTTCAGTTGGAATAGGGTCCAGTATGCAGCTTGAAGGTTTAGAGGCCATGATTATTTTCATCATTGTGTCAAGAGATATAGTACTAAAACACTTGAGTGTCTCTCTTGATCCTAGGTCCTGGCAGAGTTGTGCAGACTCAGGACAACTGAGTTTTGAAGGAATACGCAGATTTAAAGAGGAGTCCGTAATTTGCTTTCTAATAATCATAATCTTTTCCTCTAACGTGATGTGGTTAACTGATGCGTAAAATCCCACAGATGTCAATTCAACATCTATTCCACGTTGGTTCAATGTAAATTCATTGAAATGGCATAGAAACAACGTTGATTCAACCAGTGTGTGCCCAGCGGGCTACCTTTCCAGGAGTTGTAAGATCTGGCATGCTTCAGCAACGTCTGAGCAGGGGAACACAACCAACATGTCAGAGCTGACTGCCCTTGATGTTTCTGTTGTTGTCATAGGACCTTTTCAGAACCACATTGTACCAGCCCCATAGGCTGAATAGGCTAGAATGTATACTTAGCTGAGACAGGAGGAAGGAGTGAGAAAGAGAGGAGGTAGGTTAGAGAAAGAGAGGAGGTAGGAGAGAGAAAGAGAGGAGGTAGAAGAGGGAAAGAGAGGTGGAAGAAGAGGGAAAGAGAGGAGGTAGGAGAGAGAATGAGAGGTGGAAGAAGAGGGAAAGAGAGGAGGTAGGAGAGAGAATGAGAGGAGGTAGGGGAGAGAATGAGAGGTGGAAGGAGAGGGAAAGATGGGAGGTAGGAGAGAGAAAAAAAGAAGGTAGGAGAGAGAATGAGAGGAGGTAGGAGAGAGAATGAGAGGAGGTAGGAGAGAGAATGAGAGGAGGTAGGAGAGAGAATGAGAGGAGGTAGGAGAGAGAATGAGAGGAGGTAGGAGAGAGAAAAAAAGAAGGTAGGAGAGAGAATGAGAGGAGGTAGGAGAGAGAATGAGAGGAGGTAGGAGAGAGAATGAGAGGAGGTAGGGGAGAGAATGAGAGGAAGTAGGAGAGAGAATGAGAGGAGGTAGGAGAGAGAATGAGAGAAAGTAGGAAACAGGTAATGAATGTCTGCTCTCAGGTCAATGCTAGCTGCTCCCTGGCATGGTCTGCTGCTGGGTCTGCAGGCTTTCTCTCCAACCCTGCTCTAACACACCAGATTCTTCTAATTGGCTCATCATCAGGACCTTGATCCCGACAGCGGATACACATTCTAAAAATGTATGCGATCACTGTACTATATCGTCTGCTACTTATTTTGGAGAAAAGATCGGATCGTTGGTAGAGAATGGGCCTGGATCGGATCATTGTAGAGATCAGGTCTAGATCGTATTCATTGTAAAGATCGTGCCTAGGACAGATCACTGTAGAGAACGGGCCTAGATGAGCTCGTTGGGGAGATCGGGCTTAGATCAGATCATTGTAGAGAGTGGGCCTAGATCGAATCAATGTGGAGATCGGGCCTAGATCGGCTCATTGTGTTATTCAGTGATATCATAGAGGATGACTACTAGACCTCTATCTATATGTCAACACACGAGTCTCCTACTGAGTACACAGTCAGTCTAATGAGATACCTAATGAGGACCTGTTTGTCCATACTGCTTAGAAACTCTCTCTGCAGATGATGAAGGAAGGAGAGGGATGGAGGGAGGGAGGCAAGCAGGGAGCCAGGGAGGGGTGTTTGTTGACACTGTGTCTCTAGTCTGCAGAGGATGACACAGGGAGGGAGGAAGGGAGGGAGGCAGGGAGGGGTGTTTGTTGACACTGTCTCCAGTCTGCAGAGGATGACACAGGGAGGGAGGAAGGGAGGGAGGCAGGGAGGGGTGTTTGTTGACACTGTCTCCAGTCTGCAGAGGATGACAGATACAGTAAAACTGACCTGTGAGAATACCGCCTTCTCTTCTCGCCTTCTCTACAGAATACTAACGTCGACATATCTCATTAGTTCAGTGGTGTAAACAGAAGTGGACGGGAGGGAAGAAAGGAAGAAAGGAAGGAAGGAAGGAGATCAATGTACACAAAGAACAAGTGTGCAGTTAAAATGGGCGAAAAAGACACCAATTTCTTTCCTCAGGGTCGTGGAGTGAGATAGAGATGCATCCCCGCCCTCTTTATATCAATGAATTGGTCACTAGAACATTCTGCAGCACCCAGCACTACTGGACTCAGAAATCAAATGTCTACTGTTTGCTGATGATCTGGTGCTTCTGTCCCTAACCAAGGAGGGCCTACAGCAGCACCTAGATATTCTGCACAGATTCTGCCAGACTTGGGCCCTTACAGACCTGGGCCCTGACAGACCTGGGCCCTGACAGACCTGGGTCCTGACAGTAAATCTCAGTAAGGCAAAAATAATGGTGCTCCAAAAAGGTCCAGTATCCAAAACAACAAATACAAATTTTATCTAGACACCACAAAGAATTACTAGAGAAAACAACGAATTACACCTACCTCAGCCTAAACATCAACACCACAGGTAACTTCTACAGGGCTGTGAACGATCTGAGAGAGAAGGCAAGAAGGGCCTTCTGAAGGAACCTAATCAATGTGGTGCCCTTTATGGTTTTTGCCCTTTATGGTTGTGAGGTCTGGGGTCCGCTCACCAACCAAGAATTCACAAAATGGGGCCAATGCCAAATTGAGACTCTGCAAGCAGAGTTCTGCAAAAAAACACTATACTCTGCGTCCAACGCAAACGTCCAAACAATGAACCTGCTAATTATCAAACTCCAGAAAATAGATTCTAAAATTCTACAACCACCTAAAAGGAAGCGATGCCCACACATTCCATCACAAATACATCACCTACAGAGAGATGAACCTAGAACCTCTGTTCACAAACACAAACAGACCCCGCAGAGCCCCAGGACAGCAGCAGATTTAGACTTAACAAAATCATGAAAAGCAAAAAGTTACTATTTGACACACTGGAAATACAGTAATCAACTCAAAAACAGAGCAAATTGGAACACTATCTTACCCTAAACAGACAGTGCAAAGTGGCAGAATACCTGACCCTTGTGACTGACCCCAAATTAAGATAATCCTTTACTATGTACTGACTCAGTGAGCATAGCCTTGCTATTGAGAAAGGCCACCAAAAGGCAGACCTGGCTCTCAAGAGAAGACAGGCTATGTGCTCACTGCCCACAAAATGAGGTGGAAACTGAGCTGAACTTCCTAACCTCCTGCCCAATATATGACCATATTAGAGACACATATTTCCCTCAGATTACACAGATCCACAAAGAATTTGAAACCAAATCAAACATTGACAAACTAGCATATTCATCAGGTGAAATACCACAGTGTGCAAGATTTGTGGACTGTTGCAATGCGATACGGGCAACCAGTGGAACACAAACAACATTGTAAATACTATCTATATATCTGTGTATTTATCTTCCCCTTACTATGTGTACTACAGCCATTGGCACACACTATACATTGCTAACACATAGCCGATAATATATGATATGTCTTGATCTTTTTCAAACATTCGTTCGTTGCTGTTCATTTCTTTCTTTTTTTGGTGATGTTGTTTTGTCTCACTTTTGTTTACTGTTCATTTTTACTTGCTTTTTGTCATGTCACAAAAAAAAATCACCTGATGTCACTGTTTTCAGAGTTAACAAACAGGTGGTCATCCGAGAGCCAATTAAAATATGTTGACACACCTGAAGAGAGTGTTTCCATGTAGACAGCTGGGGACGCACACACACACACACACACACACACACACACACACACACACACACACACACACACACACACACACACACACACACACACACACACACACACACACACACACACACACACACACACACACACACACACACACACACACACACACACACACACACACACACACACACACACACACACACACAGTCAGCTGAGGACAACTGCTGTTTTGACTTACACACTGACTGGTGACACTGGGACTGACAACACTTAAACTATTCCACTTGCATTAGTATCATTACTAAACTTCAAAGTGAAAAAATATATATAGCTGTCAATAACAGCAATAAATGGTAACATTGTCATCTTGTCTCATAAAGTCCTAGTTTGAAGTTGGGACCATTCATCATCATTACACGTTCAGCTCCATCTTGAAACCGTCACAGCTGACATGGGGGGGTGGGGGTGGGGGGTGGGGGGGTGGGGGGGGGGGGGGGGGGGTATCACCAATGGACTGATGAACAAAATACAAAATTATATTTACAGTTTTTTCCAACTGCTTACACTGCTTACACACGTTTTCAAAACTGTCTCCTTTTTTCAAAACACACAATTCCCAAAACTGCACACACAAAATGGAAAACGCCTCATATCACCTTCAAAATGTAACACTGCATTCAAAATGCCATAAACACATGTCAACACGCTTCATCTCTTCTCCGGCCTGGGTCTGGCCACAATACTTCGTCCACATCACAAGATACGTTTGCTCTTGCCAAACATGGAGGGAACTGTCTCCTAGCATGGCGTATCCAACCTTGGACAGAGGCAACCTCTATGTCGCCACATGGAGGGAAGTATCTCCTAGCATGGCGTATCCAACCTTGGACAGAGGCAACCTCTATGTCCCCACATGGAGGGAAGTATCTCCTAGCATGACGTATCCAACCTTGGACAGAGACAACCTCTATGTCCCCACATGGAGGGAAATATCTCCTAGCATGGTGTATCCAACCTTGGACAGAGGCAACCTCTATGTCCCCACATGGAGGGAAGTATCTCCTAGCATGGCGTGTCCAACCTTGGACAGAGGCAACCTCTATGTCCCCACATGGAGGGAAGCATCTCCCAGTATCCATCCTTGGCCAGAGACAACCTCTATGTCCCCACATGCGTCCTCCATTGCCTGGAGAAGCGGCATGCGGGCATAGGGTTGGCGATCCACATAAATAAATTAATGGTGAATTACATGGGCATCCAGCTCCAATACTCCAATATTGTTATCATAGAGGATGACTAATTGCATTGTTGGCCAAAACCACATTTATAATTGCAGTCTCTTGTACATCTGTAAACAAGTGTCCTCGTCCTCCATGATGTCTTTGCCTTTCCACTCTGTACAGAATTCAAACACAGTATGTGTTCAGCATAGGAACTGTAAACACTGTACAAAAAAATGTAGTACAGCCTGATAACCAACCTCATTCATTCAATGCAGTGCAGTAAATGGATGGCTTAGAGTTACAAATGTTTATGCAATACTATGCAGTCATACGTATTTGACAGTACATTACTGTAATGCTAAAATAGTCATTAGATAGTTGCATACCTGTTCTCATTTCTGAAGGTTCAAATTATGGACGCCACTGTAAATCGACTCAAGTTGGGCTGGACTCTCAGTCCAGCCTCTCTCATGGTCAAACCGTAGTTGATCACATGATCAACAAGTGTTGCCCTAATCTCATCAGAGATAGCTCTCCTTCCTTCTCTTCTTTGCCCTCGCCCTCTTCTTCCTCTTCCTCTCCCTCCTACTCCTCTTGCTCTCTGTCCATTGTTGGCATCCATTGTTCAAAACAGGTCATCTGACCTTTGACCTATTTATAGGTCTATACTACAGTAAAGCAGTGATTGGTTAGTGATCAGTTAAGCTATTAGTGTTTGCACATGTGAGGAGTGTGTGTGTGACCTGGTGAATAAGTGTAGCATTTTGACTGGTTGTGTTTGGAAAAGGAAAGTAAGTCACTTCCTGTTAGATTTTTGTGTTTTAGGTAGAGAATTGTGTGTAGTGTTTTGAAAAAAGTGTTTCATGCATTTGACAACTGAGTCCAAGGCTGAGAAATAGCTTATGGTTTTGGATATTTGGTGTGTAGTTTTGCACTTTGAGTGAGAGGTTTCAAAAATCCTGTGACATGAAAAGATTTTGTGTGTAAGCAGTTGGAAAAAACGGTAAGAACCAGATCCTAAACAAGAACCAGGTTCTTGGGCCAGTAACCGGAAGGTTGCTGGTTCAAATCCCTGAGTCTACTAGGTGAAAAATCTATCAATGTGGCCTTGAGTCAGATATTTATCTCCAATAGTTCCTGAGAGTCACTCTGAATTAAGAGCGTCTGCTAAATGCTGGTGGGGATTTTGACCTTCCAAAACTATGTGTAGAATAGTATAGCTATTCTACTTTAGTAGCCCTAACTTCTTGACTTAATTATCTATCACCTTCTCCAAAGCACTCCGGTACCGATGATAAAGAATTGGGTTACGATCAAGTTCCTTTCTTTAATCCAGCCAAGTAGCAGCAGCACAAACTGTAGCGACACAACGACACGTTATCTCCTCACTTCACTTCTTTGTCACGCACACATCTCTCACGTGAATCTCTTGTCACGCGCAGGTGAGTATGGGAAGGGTTTTTTTCAGAATAAGAGCCCCAACATGAATTGTAGATGGCGATGCCATAATAAAAGTCTCTAATTTACATTACATACAGTGGTTCTGATTACTAAACATATATTTCTGCACACCAAACCATGGCTAGAAATGATGGGTCAGGACCCACTTGGAGGTCACAGTTAATTACTTTTGTATCGTGGTCTAAGTTTTGGTTCTGGTGCTATGCAATGCTACGCAACACTATGCAATGCTACGCAACGCTATGCAATGCTACGCAACGCTATGTAATGCTATGGAGCTATGTTTTCCCCCTGGGCTCAACACCTACAGTCCCCTGGTTCAGAGGTCTATTTATTAGACTAATGGTTTTCCCTGAATCCCCCACCTCTCTAATTAAGGTTAATAAATATCATCAGGGACCAGGATTAGTGCTTTCTCATTGAATTGATAATCCTCACGGATCCTCCTAGAGCCCCTCATAGAGCGGTCAACCAATTGGCTCTAAATAGAGCAAGATACAGTTGATGATTTTCAAGGTATAAGCTATCTCTAGATATGTACCCATGCAATTCCCACAAGAGGCACAATTTTGAATGTCTCATCCGCTTCATACTGCAAGAAGGAACTGTGACTATCAGATTCTAATGGTAGAAGATGATGGTTGTAATGGTAGAAGATGGTGGTTGTAATGGTAGAAGATAATGGTTGTAATGGTAGAAGATGATGGTTGTAATGGTAGAAGATGATGGTTGTAATGGTAGAAGATGATGGTTGTAATGATGGTTGTAATGATGATTGTAATGGTAGAAGATGATGGTTGTAATGGTAGAAGATGATAGTTGTAATGGTAGAAGATGATGGCATTGCAGCTGTCTTACGAGCTCTGGACCAATTTAGCTATTTCTTTGTGTGTTTTTTTTTTTTTACTCTGATCTTAAATTTTTTTGGTACATAATGTTGGATGCCGAAAACGTTGGTAAAAATTTTTTAAATTGCTGGGAGTTTATACATGGAGTGTGCGCCTATCTTCATTTTGATAGTTTATAGTTTATAGGCTGTTAGTCAGCACCTCCACATTCTGGGTGTACGCCAGCTCATGTTTTTTTATCTACATGTTTCCGCCATCATTTCCAATGACCGAAAACTGGTACCCCGAGTATTTGGCCAATTTATCATCACTCATTGTGTATTTAATCTTTGTGTTATTATTTTTTTCTTATTTATTTCTCTCTGCATTGTTGGGAAGTAAACATGTCACTGTTAGTCTACACCTGTTTTTCACAAAACATTGTGACGAATACAATTTCATTTTATTTTATTGGAAGTGAAAACATAAAGTGTTGGGGCCAAATTTGTGGCCTAAAGTTAAAGTTACAACAACAGTTCCATCATCACCTGCATGGCTACATGTAAACAGGTGAGGTGATTACTCAGCCATCCCAGGTGTACCAACACTCTAATTAGGTCTCTGATGACCACCTGTTTGTTGACGATGAATCTGAGGAATTTGACAGGAACACTAGACCAGGTGGGAATACTGCTCTGCTTGTTACTGAGCACTCATTAGGACAGAGAGAGAGAGAGAGAGAGAGAGCGAAGAGAGATGAGATGAGAGAGACGGAGAGAGAGAGAAGAGTTACAACGTTTTAATGTCAAAGGGCTAAACAACAAGGCCAATGCAAGTCAGCCAGTTTGTTCCAACTTGCATTTGGCTGCAAAGCTCTCTAAATAAACTACTGAAAATGTGGGACTAGACAAGGCTGTCCCTTCTCCCCCATTTTATTAATTACTACTGCACTGTTGGAGCTCGGAACACAAGCATTTCGCTACACTAACAATAACATCTGCTGAATATGTGTATGTGACCAATAAAATTTGATTTGATTTGATGTATTGATGATAACATGAGGACAGTGAAACGGGAAGACAGGGACCAGAAAGTCCTGACCCATGGTCACTTAAAAAAAAAAAGTGTTTCTGTACATGCTCATAACATAGGCACCTGTGTAGAAGGACAGATTCTCAGCTGTTAGAGGCTTCTACAAGTTATCGAGAGGCCCAATATTTCCCAATGAAAATGTATTTTTTGAAGCCAGGTCAGACAGCCAACCCATCAGCTGAGATTGCACCAATCGTATTCATCACTTCTTCCTTAGCATGGTGATCTATTTAAGTTGACCATATCAGATCACACATCCTCTGGTGTTCCACTGCTGAACCACCACCATGATCTCTGTCCTGCTGGCCCACCACCATGATCTCTGTCCTGCTGGCCCACCATCATGTCCATCTCCAGCACCACCATGATCTCTGTCCTGCTGGCCCACCACCATGATCTCTGTCCTGCTGGCCCACCATCATGTCCATCTCCAGCACCACCATGATCTCTGTCCTGCTGGCCCACCATCATGTCCAGCACTTGCACCACCATGATCTCTGTCCTGCTGGCCCACCCATCATGTCCATCTCCAGCAACACCATGATCTCTGTCCTGCTGGCCCACCACCATGATCTCTGTCCTGATGGCCCACCATCATGTCCAGCACCAGCACCACCATGATCTCTGTCCTGCTGGCCCACCATCATGTCCAGCTCCAGCACCACCATGATCTCTGTCCTGCTGGCCTACCCATCATGTCCATCTCCAGCACTACCATGATCTCTGTCCTGCTGGCCGAGGTTTAAACCATCTCCTACTACTCCTGCATGTACATCTACCACCTGGGTGACATCACAGAGTGTCTGTCCCTGTCACTGATGACTTTGGACTGAACCATCTCCATCAGCACCCCTCTTAGGTACCACAGCATCCTGACCAATTGTGTTAGAATAGCTTCCTGGTTCATAGTGTTCTCAGGAATTGAGCTTGCTTGGGCAGACTTTGACAGCCTTCCATACTGGCAGCCAATCAATACAATACGGGTTCTGTGATTACATAGCCTTAATCAGGGCTGCCTATGTCAGCCCTGAACCTTACTTCCTGATGCCTACCATTCTGGCTCTATGGCTCATCGCTGATAAGTTTCCCTTAATTCTAGTGACGTACGTCAAAATAATTTACCCATTACTGAGACTGCTGAACATCATTGTGGTGTCAAGTTACTACGCTCCCATGTTAGCCTCTGGGTTGTTGACGAGGACAGACTCGAGGCTGAGTCTGACGGAGTGTAGTACCTTACTGATTATAGCCCCGTTGTTACCTTCTCTGATCAACCCTACAGTCTACTGTCTGAAGACAATAGAGATTAGAGAGACTGGTTCTGAAACTCTCTAGAAACAGAGTCGCAGCATTAACATAATAGAGGGAATAGAGGCGGTCAGCATTGATCCTGGGTCACTCTTGGGAAAGGCAAACAGGCTACACACGGTCCAAATTTTCCTTGGTGGAAATTGTAACGTGTCTCATTAGTGAGGATCGCTACAATAATATTTTGATGCTTCCAGTAACCTGACCTAGACCCTGACCTAGACCCTGACCTAGACCCTGACCTAGACCCTGACCCTGACCTAGACCCTGGCCTAGACCCTGACCCTGACCTAGACCCTGACCTAGACCCAGACCTAGACCTTGACCCTGACATAGACCTTGACCCTGACCCTGACCTAGACCCTGACCTAGACCCAGACCCAGAACCTGACCCTGACCTAGACCCTGACCCTGACCTAGACACTGACCCTGTCCTAGACCATGACCTAGACCTGAACCTGAACCTGAACCTGAACCTGATCCTGACCCTGACCCTGACCTAGACCCTGACCATGACCCTGACCCTGACCTAGACCCTGACCCTGACCCTGACCCTGACCCTGACCTAGACCCTGACCCTGACCTAGACCCTGACCTAGACCCAGACCCTGACCCTGACCCTGACCTAGACCCTGACCCTGACCTAGACCCTGACCGTGACCCTGACCTAGACCCTGACACTGACCTAGACCCTGACCGTGACCCTGACCTAGACCCTGACACTGACCCAGACCCTGACCTAGACCCTGACCTAGACCTAGACCCTGACCCTGACCTAGACCTAGACCCTGACCCTGACCCTGACCTAGACCCTGACCATGACTCTGAATTAGAGCTAGACCCTGACCCTAACCCTGACCCTGACCCTGACCCTGACCTAGAGCCTGACCCTGACCTAGACCCTGACCTAGACCCAGACCCGTACCCTGACAGTGACCCTGACCCTGACCTAGACCCTGACCCTGACATAGACCCTGACCTAGACCCAGACCCAGACCCAGACCCTGACCTAGACCCTGACCCTGACCTAGACCCTGACCCTGACCCTGACCCTGACACTGACCCAGACCCTGACCTTGACCCTGACCCTGACCCTGACCCTGACCTAGACCCTGACCTAGACCCTGACCTAGACCTAGACCCTGACCTAGACCTAGACCTAGACCCTGACCTAGACCTAGACCCTGACCTAGACCCTGACCCTGACCCTGACCCTGACCCTGACCCTGACCCTGACCTAGACCCTGACCCTGACCCTGACCTAGACCCTGACCATGACCCTGAATTAGAGCTAGACCCTGACCCTAACCCTGACAGACTCAGACCTAGACCTAGACCCTGACCCTGACCTAGACTCAGACCTAGACCCTGACCTAGACCCTGACCCTGACCTAGACTCAGACCTAGACCCAGACCTAGACCCTGACCTAGACCCTGACCTAGATCCTGACCTAGACCCAGACCCAGACCCAGACCCAGACCCAGACCCAGACCCAGACCCTGACCCTGACCTAGACCCAGACCCTGACCATGACCCTGACCATGACCCTGACCTAGACCTAGACCTAGACCCTGACCTAGACCTAGACCCTGACCTAGACCCTGACCTAGACCCCGACGTAGACCCTGATCTAGACCTAGACCCTGACCCTGACCTAGACCCTGACCTAGACCTAGACCCTGACCTAGACCTAGACCCTGACCTAGACCCTGACCCTGACCTAGACCCTGACCTAGACCCTGACCCTGACCTAGACCCTGAACCTGACCCTGACCCTGACCCTGACCCTGAACCTGACCATGACCCTGACCTAGAACCTGACCTAGACCCTGACCTAGACCCTGACCTAGACCCTGACCTAGATCCTGACCTAGACCCTGACCCTGACCTAGACCCTGAACCTGACCCTGACCCTGACCCTGACCTAGACCCTGACCATGACCCTGAACCTGACCCTGACCCCAACCTAGACCTAGACCCTGACCTAGACCCTGACCTATAACCTGACCTAGATCCCAGAGAGCAAACAGAAGCACAGTGACCTCCGTCCAGATCTCCAGTGTTTGAAGCACAGTGACCTCCGTCCAGATCTCCAGCTGTTGAAGCACAGTGACCTCCGTCCAGATCTAGAGCTGTTGAAGCACAGTGACCTCCGTCCAGATCTCCAGCTGTTGAAGCACAGTGACCTCCGTCCAGATCTACAGCTGTTGAAGCACAGTGACCTCCGTCCAGATCTCCAGCTGTTGAAGCACAGTGACCTCCGTCCAGATATACAGCTGTTGAAGCACAGTGACCTCCGTCCAGATCTCCAGCTGTTGAAGCACAGTGACCTCCGTCCAGATCTTCAGCTGTTGAAGCACAGTGACCTCCGTCCAGATCTCCAGCTGTTGAAGCACAGTGACCTCCGTCCAGATCTCCAGCTGTTGAAGCACAGTGACCTCCGTCCAGATCTCCAGCTGTTGAAGCACAGTGACCTCCGTCCAGATCTCTAGCTGTTGAAGCACAGTGACCTCCGTCCAGATCTCCAGTTGTTGAAACACAGTGACCTCCGTCCAGATCTCCAGTTGTTGAAGCACAGTGACCTCCGCCCAGATCTCCAACTGCTATTCTTCACTCGCTACACTGGCGGCAGCTGTGTGATAGTCTTGCAGTCTCAGAATAAGAATCACCTTTTTCCAGAAAGTATATTTACATGACCAAGGAATTTGACACGGAGAAATGATGCTGACAACAATAAATAAACACAATACACAGACAGAATAGAAAGACGAAGAGTTGACACCTAATCCACATTCAGTATATGCATAAAAAAACAGAGCAATTATGCAGAGTAAATAGGAAGTGTAAACACATTTACAGTAGATGATGTATGCCACAACTCCTACCGAAGGTGGCTCCCCTTCCTGTTCGGGTGGCGCTCGGCGGTCGTCGTCACCGGCCTACTAGCTGCCACTGATCCTTTTCACCCCCCCACCTTGTCTGTTTATTAGTTACACCTGTGTTTAGTTAGGTTGATGAGTTGGGCTTTATTATGTGTGCGGGATTGTTTTATGTGTGCTCTCTACACGCCTGTACGTTTTACGTGTACGTGTTCGGGACTGTTTAGTTCCCCTGTGTTTTGGGGCATTTGTTTGAGTGGCGTCGTTTTCACCTGCGTGGTGAATAAATAAGTAGCGCTACTCTGAACTCTCTGTTTCCTGCATCTGACTTCTTCCTCCACTACACCCCGGGCATTACAATGTACAATATGGAGTGGATATATACACTTACCGGACAGTTTATTAGGTACACCGATCTAATGTGGCGTTCTGCATTCGCATCGAATAGCCCCGTGATATGCAACTTTTCATCGAAGTCAGGAACCAATATACACAGGCAGTTAGGAAAGCTAAGGCTAGCTTTTTTAAACAGAATTTTGTTTCCTGCAGTACAAACTCAAAAAAGTTCTGGGACACTGTAAAGTCCATGGAGAATAAGAGCACCTCATCCCAGCTGCCCACTGCTCTGAGGCTAGTAAACACTGTTACAACCGACAAATCCGATAAAATTGAGAATTTCAATAAGCCTTTCTCTACGGCTGGCCATGCTTTCCACCTGGCTACTCCTACCCCGGTCAACTGCCCGGCACCCTCCACAGCAACCCGCCCAAGCCCCCACCATTTCCCCTTCACCCATATCCAGATAGCTGATGTTCTGAAAGAGCTGCAAAATCTGGACCCCTACAAATCAGCCAGGCTAGACAATCTGGACCCTCTCTTTCTTAAATTATCTGCCGAAATTGTTGCTACCCCTATTACTAGCCTGTTCAACCTCTCTTTTGTATCGTCTGAGATTCCCAAAGATTGGAAAGCTGCCGTGGTCATCCCCCTCTTCAAAGGGGGAGACACTCTAGACCCAAACTGCCACAGATCTATATCTAACCTACCTTGCATCTCTAAAGTCTTCAAAAGTCAAGTTAACAAACAGATTACTGACCATTTTCAATCAATCATACCATCTCCGCTATACAATCTGGTTTCCAAGCTGGTCATGGGTGCACCTCAGCCACGCTCAAGGTCCTTAACGTTATCATAACCGCCATCGATAAGAGACATCACTGTGCAGCAGTATTCATCGACCTGGCCAAGGCTTTCGACTGTCAATCACCACATTCTTATTGGCAGACTCAACAGCCTTGGTTTCTCAAATGATTGCCTTGCCTGGTTTACCAACTACTTCTCTGATAGAGCTCAGTGTGTCAAATCGGAGGGCCCGTTGTCCGGACCTCTGGCGGTCTCTATGGGGGTGCCACAGGGTTCAATTCTCAGGCCGACTCTCTTCTCTGTATACAACAATGATGTCGCTCTTGCTGCTGGTGATTCTCTAATCCACCTCTACGCAGACGACACCATTCTGTATACTTCTGTCCCTTCTTTGGACACTGTGTTAACTAACCTCCAGACGAGCTTCAATGCCATACAACTCTCCTTCCGTGGCCTCCAACTGCTCTTAAACGCAAATAAAAATAAATGCATGCTCTTCAACCGATTGCTGCCCGCACCTGCCCGCCCGCCCATCCAGCATCACTACTCTGGATGGCTCTGACTGAATATGTGGACAACTACAAATACCTAGGTGTCTGGCTAGACAGTAAACTCTCCTTCCAGAATCACATTAAGCATCTCCAATCAAAAATTAAATCTAGAATTGGCTTCCTATTTCGCAACAAAGCTTCCTTCACTCATGCTGCAAAACATACCCTCGTAAAACTGACCATCCTACCGATCCTTGACTTCGGCGATGTCATCTATAAACTAGCCTCCAACACTCTACTAAGCAAACTGGATGTAGTCTATCACAGTGCCATCCGTTTTGTCACCAAAGCCCCATACACTACCCACCATTGCGACCTGTACGCTCTCGTTGGCTGGCCCTCGCTTCATACTCGTCGCCAAACCCACTGGCTCCATGTCATCTACAAGACCCTGCAAGGTAAAGTCCCCCTTATCTCAGCTCGCTGGTCACCATAGAATCACCCACCTGTAGCACGCGCTCCAGCAGGTATATCTCTCTGGTCACCCCCAAAACCAATTATTTCTTTGGCCGCCTCTCCTTCCAGTTCTCTGCTGCCAATGACTGGAACGAACTACAAAAATCTCTGAAACTGGAAACACTTATCTCCCTCACTAGCTTTAAGCACCAGCTGTCAGAGCAGCTCACAGATTACTGCACCTGTACATAGCCCACCTATAATTTAGCCCAAACAACTACAGTACCTCTTTCCCTACTGTATTTATTTTTTATTTTTATTTTTTTTGCTCCTTTGCACCCCATTATTTTTATTTCTACTTTGCACATTCTCCCATTGCAAATCTACCATTCCAGTGTTTTACTTGCTATATTGTATTTACTTTGCCACCATGGCCTTTTTTTTGCCTTTACCTCCCTTTTCTCACCTCATTTGCTCACATCTTATATAGACTTGTTTATACTGTATTATTGACTGTATGTTTGCTTTACTCCATGTGTAACTCTGTGTCGTTGTATGTGTCGAACTGCTTTGCTTTATCTTGGCCAGGTCGCAGTTGTAAATGAGAACTTGTTCTCAACTGGCCTACCTGGTTAAATAAAGGTGAAATTAAAAAATCAATAAAAAAAATGAAAAAAAATAAATAAAAAATAATACCGGGTCGGACCCACCTTTGCCTCCAGAACCGCCTGAATTCTTAGAGGCATGGATTCTACAAGTAGGAAATGCTCCACAGGGATGTTGGTCTATGCTGACGCGATGGCATTAATGCAGTTATTGCAGATACGACGGTGGTACTGCATCGCCCCCAGCCTGTACCGTTGATAGGCATCAGGCAGGATGGGTCCATGGATTCATACTGCTTAAGCCAAACACTGACTCTGCCATCAGCGTGATGCAACAGGAAATGGGATTCGTCGGACCAGGGTTTGTTTTTCCACTCCTCAATGGTCCAGTTTTGGTGATCGCATGCTCACTGGAGCAGCTTTTTCTTGTTTTTAGCTGATAGGAGGGGAATCCGGTGTGGTCATCTGTTGCAATAGCCAATCCGTGACAAGGATCGACGAGTTATGCGTTCTGTCTGGCGACAGTCTACAAACCCTACAATCTGACACATTCTGTAGTACAGAGACATCACTAGTTAATTGTAAGAAAGTGTTTGACCTGGGGAAAACCCCATAACGTTAATGTCCTCTTCTTCTTCTCTTCAGGTCAGCGGGGTCATCAGAGTCCAAGTTCAGGTCGGAGGGGTCATCAGAGTCCAAGGTCAGGTCTCCGGGGTCATCAGAGTCCAAGGTCAGGTCTGCGGGGTCATCAGAGTCCAAGGTCAGGTCGGCGGGGTCAACAGAGTCCAAGGTAATGTCTCCGGGGTCATCAGAGTCAAAGGTCAGGTCTCCGGGGTCATCAGAGTCCAAGGTCAGGTCTGTGGGGTCATCAGAGTCCAAGGTCAGGTCTCCGGGGTCATCAGAGTCCAAGGTCAGGTCTGTGGGGTCATCAGAGTCCAAGGTCAGGTCTGTGGGGTCATCAGAGTCCAAGGTCAGGTCTGTGGGGTCATCAGAGTCCAAGGTCAGGTCTGTGGGGTCATCAGAGTCCAAGGTCAGGTCTGTGGGGTCATCAGAGTCCAAGGTCAGGTCTGCGGGGTCATCAGAGTCCACGTTCAGGTCTCCGGGGTCATCAGAGTCCAAGGTCAGGTCTGCGGGGTCATCAGAGTCCAAGGTCAGGTCTGCGGGGTCATCAGAGTCCACGTTCAGGTCTCCGGGGTCATCAGAGTCCAAGGTCAGGTCTGCGGGGTCATCAGAGTCCAAGGTCAGGTCGACGGGCCTGGGCTTCCCACAGTGGGAAGGCTTTAATACATTTGGAGTAGCTGTCAACCATTACCAACATATCTTTTATCTTATTTTACAAGTGAACAAAAATAATTTACATATTTACATATTTACAAACAGATTTCTGCGGCGAGTCATTTTTCTGCCCTTTTACCATCCCCCCTTGGACCCAAGACTCACACAGTGATTCATCCCCAAACAAATGACAGTGCCGGTTAAATAGAAAAGAATCACTAATCGTCCGAATCAGAATTATTGATCAATAATAAAGGGTTAGGGATATAAACACAAATACAAACCCAGCCCACAAAACCTTCCCACGATACACCATAATTTACCGTACGCTGCAGTAAAACATTTTTCACAGTATTTTACTGGCGGTAATACCCCAAATGACTGTATAAATTGCAGATTTCCATTACGGCTCTGTCTAGGAATTTGAGAATGGTTGTATTTCTCCAGGCCCATCCCTCTGCTGTTTATCAAAACATGTGGTGGGGTTGGCCACTTCATTATTGTTTGAACTACAGATTGGCCCTTTAGCCATCGCTGTGCACCAAGCTCCAAACACGTACACGATTCTCTAATGCTTCCTGAGACTCTTGGAGTGATCGACCCCGCTGCCACCAATGTAGTGGGAGAGGTCCAACGGTTGGGGTTGTGTGAAAATGTCTTCTAAATAAGAGCCTATTCACATTACACATTACACTGTGTTCACATTACACCGTGTTCACATTACACCGTGTTCACATTACACTGTGTTCACATTACACCGTGTTCACATTACACCGTGTTCACATTACACTGTGTTCACATTACACATTACACCATGTTCACATTACACCGTGTTCACATTACACATTGCACCGTGTTCACATTACACCGTGTTCACATTACACTGTGTTCACATTACACATTACACCGTGTTCACATTACACCGTGTTCACATAACACATTACACCGTGTTCACAATACACTGTGTTCACATTACACATTGCACCGTGTTCACATTACACTGTGTTCACATTACACTGTGTTCACATTACACATTACACCGTGTTCACATTACACTGTGTTCACATTACACATTACACCGTGTTCACATTACACCGTGTTCACATTACACATTACACCATGTTCACATTACACCGTGTTCACATTACACTGTGTTCACATTACACAGTACACAGTGTTCACATTACACATCACACCGTGTTCACATTACACCGTGTTCACATTACACATTACACCGTGTTCACATTACACCGTGTTCACATTACACATTACACCGTGTTCACATTACACTGTGTTCACATTACACTGTGTTCACATTACACATTACACCGTGTTCACATTACACATTACACCGTGTTCACATTACACTGTGTTCACATTACACATTACACCGTGTTCACATTACACCGTGTTCACATTACACCGTGTTCACATTACACATTACACCGTGTTCACATTACACGTGTTCACATTACACCATGTTCACATTACACCGTGTTCACATTACACCGTGTTCACATTACACATTACACCGTGTTCACATTACACCGTGTTCACATTACACCATGTTCACATTACACCATGTTCACATTACACCAAGTTCACATTACACCATGTTCACATTACACCGTGTTCACATTAAAACCTGTGTTCACATTACACCATGTTCACATTACACCGTGTTCACATTACACCGTGTTCACATTACACCGTGTTCACATTAAAACTGTGTTCACATTACACCATCTTCACATTACACTGTGTTCACATTACACTGTGTTCACATTACACATTACACTGTGTTCACATTACACCGTGTTCACATTACACCATGTTCACATTAAAACTGTGTTCACATTACACCATATCTGTTTAGATAGAGAAGACTTGCCCAGCCCTAGAGAGGGATGGCCAGGGATATCTGTGAGGGACATGAGTGGAGTGACAACAGTGACATCAGCAGAGGGCAGGTTTTTTATTGGCTGTTGGCTGTCCTGTCAAAAGAGCATGCTGGGTATAAGGCTGGGAGGTACAGAACGGGACACGGCACACACCTCTGGGGGCTCTGGTTGGGAGGGAGGTAAGGATGGAGAGATGTAGACTGGCTCTTTATATTTGTGTCACTTCATGTATGTTGCATGGGAGGTAAGGATGGAGAGAGATCAAACAGGGTCTTCAACATCTCTCTCCCTCACTCTTTCCCTCTCTCTCTCTCTCTCTCTCTCCCTCTCTCTCTCTCTCTCTGTCTCTCTCTCTCTCTCTCTCTCTCTCTCTCTCTCTCTCTCTCTGTCTCTCTCTCTCTCTCTGTCTCTCTCTCTCTCTCTCTCTCTCTGTCTCTCTCTCTCTCTCTCTCTCTCTCTCTGTCTCTCTCTCTCTCTCTCTCTCTCTCTCTCTCTCTCTCTCTCTCCCTCTCTCTCTCTCTCCCTCTCTCTCCTGCAGCTGAAACTATTCTAGATGAGTAATTAACCATTTCAGGACCGGCTTTAGTGTCTCTATCTATCTTCATGTATGAGAGGTTTTCTCTCTGATTTTGTCTCTCCCCATCCCTTCCCCAATACAGTATGTTTGAGGTAGATGAGAACTACACACGTGTGTCAGAGTTTGTGATCGTGGGCTTCCCGGGGCTCCATCCATCCTTCTTCCAGTTGGTGGCCTGGTTCTTCTTCTGCGTCTATGTGACCACGGTGGTGGGGAACTTCCTGCTGGTTGTGCTGTTTGCCCTGGAGCACAGCCTGCAGAAACCCATGTACATCATCATGCTCAGCCTGGCTCTGTCAGATATAGGTAAGATACTCAGCCTGGCTCTGTCAGATTTAGGTAAGATACTCAGCCTGGTTCTGTCAGATTAAGTTTCTATACTCAGCCTGGCTCTGTCAGATTTAGTTTCTATACTCAGCCTGGTTCTGTAAGATACTCAGCCTGGTTCTGTCAGATATAGGTAAGATACTCAGCCTGGTTCTGTCAGATATAGGTAAGATACTCAGCCTGGTTCTGTCAGATATAGGTAAGATACTCAGCCTGGTTCTGTCAGATTTAGTTTATATACTCAGCCTGGTTCTGTCAGATATAGGAGTCATGTTAGAATGCCTGTTCTTTTTAAATGTGAACTCTGTCTTGCTCCTTCCTTCCCCAATGTGACTGCTGAGGGAGTTTAAATGTGTCTCGCTGGGCACAGACATCAATGAGAGAGGCGAGCTCATGAGAGAAAGAGTGTGCTGTTAAAATGTGTCCCAATACCTGCCTCCTTTAATCACGTGGAGAGTCCCTCTCTGTCGTCACAGTCATGTACAAATGTGTTATTTTTAATCGGTGATTACTTCCATCCAATGAAGGTAATGAGAATTTTAACAGGGTCGCTGTGTCTATTTTCCCTCTTAGAGTCAGTGGCTACAACTCTAGGTCCCGAGTGTTTCCACAGGAGGGGTGTTTGCACGTTGATAATCCGATACTGGTGGAACAACGGGAAGATCTCCTTCCCTACCTGTCTGTGTCTCAATAGTCTAATGTGGTCTCCTCCACCCTCCCTCCTCCTCTGCCCATCCCGCCTCTACTCCTCCCCTCCTCTCCCCATCCCGCCTCTACTCCTCCCCTCCTCTCCCCATCCCGCCTCTACTCCTTCCCTCCTCTCCCCATCCCGCCTCTACTCCTCCCCTCCTCTCCCCATCCCGCCTCTACTCCTCCCCTCCTCTCCCCATCCCGCCTCTACTCCTCCCCTCCTCTCCCCATCCCGCCTCTACTCCTCCCCTCCTCTCCCCATCCCGCCTCTACTCCTCCCCTCCTCTCCCCATCCCGCCTCTACTCCTCCCCTCCTCTCCCCATCCCGCCTCTACTCCTTCCCTCCTCTCCCCATCCCACCTCTCCCCTTCCCACCTCTCCTTCCCCCTCCTCTCCATTTCCCACCTCTCCTCCTCCCTCCTCTCCCCATCCCACCTCTCCCCTTCCCACCTCTCCTCCCCCACATCTCCCCTTCCCACCTCTCCTTCCCCCTCCTCTCCCCTTCCCACCTCTCCTCCTCCCTCCTCTCCCCTTCCCACCTCTCCTCTTCCCTCCTCCACCCTTCCCACCTCTCCTTCCCCCTCCTCTCCCCTTCCCACCTCTCCAGGTTTTGCCACAGTGGCCCTTCCCAATTTGATTGCTCGGTGGTGGTGGAACGACGGGAGGATCTCCTTCCATACCTGTATGTTCCAGGAACAAATGATCCACTATTTTGGAACGCTCAACTCTCTCATTATGTTGACCATGGCTATGGACCGGTACCTGGCAATATGTCACCCTCTCAGGTAACATAGATCTATGTAACCCTAAACCTAACTCTCTCATTATGATGACCATGGCTAAGGACCGGTACCTGGCAATATGTCACCCTCTCAGGTAACATAGATCTATATTAAGGCAGCACCCCACACCTCTCTGATTCAGAGGGTTAAATGCAGAAGACACATTTCAGTTGATTGCATTCAGTTGTACAACTGACTAGGTATCCCCTAATCCCCCTACCCCTAACCTTAACCCTCTCATCATGATAACCATGGCTATGGGCCGGTACCTGGCTATCAGGTAACAACAACAATATCTCATTAATATGAGTTATGATGTCATTGATGAAAAATACATACAAGTGAAATGGGATAATTAATTATTTTTTTGGTCCTCTCCCCCATCCCTCTTTCTTTCCCTCTTCTTCTCTCCCCATCTCACCATCCCTCTCTCTCCCCCTCTTCTTCTCTCCCCCATACCTTCCTCTTCCCCATCTCACTCTCTCATCTTCTCTCCCCCTCTCCCCATCCCTCTCTCACTTTCTCTCTTCTTCTCTCCCCCATACCTTCCTCTTCCCCATCACACTCTCATCTTCTCTCCCCCTCTCACCATCCCTCTCTCTCCCCCTCTTCTTCTCTCCCCCATACCTTCCTCTTCCCCATCTCACTCTCTTCTTCTCTCCCCATCTCACTCTCATCTTCTCTCCCCCTCTCACCATCCCTCTCTCTCCCCGTCTTCTTCTCTCCCCCGTACCTTCCTCTTCCCCATCTCACTCTCTCATCTTCTCTCCCCCTCTCCCCCTCTCCCCATCCCTCTCTCTCTCTCTCTCTCTCTCTCTCTCTCTCTCTTCTTCTCTCCCCCATACCTCCTATCTCTCTCCCTCTGTCCCCTGCTCTCTCCTCTCCAGATATCCTATGTTGATGACCAACCGGACAATGAGTGGTCTAACAGTCTTTTCCTGGATATCAGCCCAAGTGGCACCTGGCATCGTCACCATAGACTTCAGCAGGGTACTGTCATGATATTGATGGCTTGGTTGTTTTATGCATGTGTGCCACTATTGGGGAAACTAGATTTAGTCTACAAATGAATTTCACATAAATTAACAATTGTTGTCTCTCAAATACATCGCTACAGTTTTGTTGGATAGCTAGCTAGAGAATTTCAGCCACATTAGCATGGACGTAACATCAGTCAAAACATCTCAAAACATAGAATAGAAAATAGAAAACCTAGAATTATTGTTGCTGAATCTCTGATTGTTCAGAATCACAACACCGAATGGACTCTGCCTCATCGATGCGAGCGTCCCAGGGGAGGATGGGCCTATGAGCTCTGTCAGACATAGTCAGACCTATAATTATTGTTGCTGAATCTCTGATTGTTCAGAATCACAACACCGAATGGACTCTGCCTCATTGATGCGAGCGTCCCAGGGGAGGGAGTTGTTCCTTCAATCAATCAATCAATCAATCATTCAATCAATCAATCAATCAATCATTCAAACAATCATTCAATCAATCATTCAAACAATCGTTCAATCAACCATTCAATCAATCAATCAATCATTCATTCAATCAATCAATCAATCAATCAAACGTATTTATACTTTTTTTTGCAGTGTTACGTAGATGGAAGTAAGCTGTCTTTGAAACAGTCTTGATATGTTGGTCAAAAGAGAGATCAGGGTCCAGAGTAAATCTGAGGTCCTTCACAGTTTTATTTGAGACGACTGTACAACCATCAAGATTAATTGTCAGATTCAACAGAAGTTCTCTTTGTTTCTTGGGACCTAGAACTAGCATCTCTGTTTTGTCCAAGTTTAAAACTTTTACATTTGCTGCCATCCACTAACTTATGTCTGAAACACAGGCTTCCAGGGAGGGCAATTTTGGGGCTTCACCATGTTTCATCGAAATGTACAACTGTGTGTCGTCCGAATAGGAGTGAAAGTTAACATTATGTTTCCAAATGACATCACCAAGAAGTAAACTATGAGGTGAAAACAATAGTGGTCCTAAAACGGAGCTTTGATGAACACTGAAATATACAGTTGATTTGTCAGAGGACAAACCATTCACAGAGACAAACTGATATCTTTCCGACAGATAAGATCTAAACCAGGCCAGAACTTGTCCATGTAGACCAATTTGGGTATCCAATCTCTCCAAACGAATGTGGTGATTGATGGTATCAAAAGCAGCACTAAGGTCTTGGAGCACGAGGACAGATGCAGAGCCTCGGTCTGACACCATTAAATGGTCATTTACCACCATCACAAGTGCAGTCTCAGTGCTATGATGGGGTCTAAAACCAGACTGAAACATTTCGTATACATTGTTTGTCTTCAGGAAGGCAGTGAGTTGCTGAGCAACAGCTTTTTTTTGAGAGGAATTGGAGATTTGATATAGGCCGATAGTTTTTTATATTTTCTGGGTCAAGGTTTGGCTATTTCAAGAGAGGCTTTATTACTGCCACTTTTAGTGAGTTTGGTACACATCCGGTGGATAGAGAGCAGTTTATTATGTTCAACATAGGAGGGCCAAGAACAGGAAGCAGCGCTTTCAGTAGTTTAGTTGGAATAGGGTCCAGTATGCAGCTTGAAGGTTTAGAGGCCATGATTATTTTTATCATTGTGTCAAGAGATATAGTACTATAACACTTGAGAGTCTCCCTTGGTCCTAGGTCCTGGCAGTGTTGTGCAGACTCAGGACAACTGAGCTTTGGAGAAATACGCAGATTTAAAGAGGAGTCCGTAATTTGCTGTCTAATGATCATCATCTTTTTCCTCAAAGAAGTTCATCAATTTATCACTGCTGAAGTGAAAGCCATCCTCTCTTGGGGAATGCTGCTTTTTAGTTAGCTTTGCGACAGTACCAAAAAAACATTTTGGATTGTTCTTATTTTCCTCAATTAAGTTGGAAAAATAGGATGATGAGGCAGCAGTGAGGGCTCTTCGATACTGCACCAAGCTAGACGGAAGACTTCCAGTTTGGTGGAGCGCCATTTTCGGTCCAATTTTCTGGAACCTTGCTTCAGAGCACGGTTATTTTCTGTATACCAGGGATCTAGTTTCTTATGACAAATGTTTTTTGTTTTTAGGGGTGCGACTGCATCTAGGGTATTGGGCAAGGTTAAATTGAGTTCCTCAGTTAAGTGGTTAATTGATTGTTGTTCTCTGGCGTCCTTGGTAGGTGGAGGGAGTCTGGAAGGGCATCTAGGAATCTTTGGGTTGTCAGAGAATTTATAGCACGACTTTTGATGTTCCTTGGTTGGGGTCTGAGCAGATTATTTGTTGCAATTGCAAACGTAATAAAATGGTGGTCCGATAGTCCAGGATTATGAGGAAAAACATTAAGATCCACAACATTTATTCCATGGGACAAAACTAGGTCCAGAGTATGACTGTGACAGTGAGTAGGTCCGGAGACATGTTGGACAAAACCCACTGAGTCGATGATGGCTCCGAAAGCCTTTTGGAGTGGGTCTGTGGACTTTTTCACGTGAATATTGAAGTTTTTTTTTTGTCAATTGAAATTTGCTATCGTGAATGTTAGCAACACCTCCGCGATGCGCGGGGGATACGGTCACTAGTGTAACCAGGAGGCGAGGCCTCATTTAACACAGTAAATTCATCAGGCTTAAGCCATGTCTCAGTCAGCCTGCTGCCTGGCCTGCACCCTATCTCATTGTGGAGCTAGGGGAGTTAGAGCCCTGTCTATGTTCGTAGATAAGATGAGAGCACCCCTCCAGCTAGGATGGAGTCCGTCACTCCTCAGCAGGTCAGGCTTGGTCCTGTTTGTGGGTGAGTCCCAAAGAGAAGGCCAATTATCTACAGATTCTATATTTTGGGAGGGGCAGAAAACAGTTTTCAACCAGCGATTGAGTTGTGAGACTCTGCTGTAGAGCTCATCACTCCCCCTAACTGGGAGGGGGCCAGAGACAATTACTCGATGCCGACACATCTTTCTAGCTGATTTACACGCAGAAGCTATGTTGCGCTTGGTGAACTCTGACTGTTTAATCCTAACATCGTTGGTGCCGACGTGGATAACAATATCTCTATACTCTCTACACTCGCCAGTTTTAGCTTTAGCCAGCACCATCTTCAGATTAGCCTTAACGTCGGTAGCCCTGCCCCCCGGTAAACAGTGTATGATCGCTGGATGATTCGTTTTAAGTCTAATACTGCAGGTAATGTAGTCGCCAATGACTAAGGTTTTCAATTTGTCAGAGCTAATGGTGAGAGGCTTCGGTGTCTCAGACACCGTACCGGGAGGAGTAGAGACCAGAGAAGGCGTTGCGTTGACCTGATCTTTAGAACCTACGGTGCACTTTGGGATCTGGGCCGGGTTGACATTGACAATGACTTTGTTTGTTTTTATCTCCCAGAAAGTGTCATTCTGTGGTCCCAACCATATCCTCCATGCCTACTGTGATGCTATAGCACTGACTAGGCTGTCCTGTTCCAACATGGTGGCGATCAATAATAGCTCCTATGGGCTGGCCATGTTTGTCCTCCTCGTCCCCCTCTCCCTTATCATCTTCTCCTACATCAGCATCATCGTCACCGTGATGCGCATGGCCAACGCACAGGTCAGATACAGTGTGTGTGGAAGGTGGGGGCTGGATGTGTATGGGTTGGAGGGGGGGTGGGGTCTCTGCCTGTGTCCCTAATTCCAACTACTCTGTCCTAAACCTTACCCTTAACCCTAGCCCATTCCGCTAACCCTAACCCATAACCCACTGCATCTCTCCGTCCTAACCCTAACCCACTACATCTCTCTGTCCTAACCCCCTACATCTCTCTGTCCTAACCCTAACCCACTATATCTCTCTGTCCTAACCCACTACATCTCTCTGTCCTAACCCACTACATCTCTCTGTCCTAACCCTAACCCACTACATGTCTCTGTCCTAACCCACTACACCTCTCTGTCCTAACCCACTACATCTCTCTGTCCTAACCCTAACCCACTATATCTCTCTGTCCTAACCCTAACCCACTACATCTCTCTGTCCTAACCCACTACATATCTCTGTCCTAACCCACTACATCTCTCTGTCCTAATCCTAACCCACTACATCTCCCTGTCCTAACCCTAACCCACTATATCTCTCTGTCCTAACCCTAACCCACTAAATATATCTGTCCTTACCCACTATATCTCTCTGCCCTAACCCTAAACCACCATATCTCTCTGTCCTAACCCACCATATCTCTCTGTCCTAACCCACTATATATCTCTGTCCTAACCCCTAACCCACTGTGTCTCTCTGCCCTAACCCTAACCCACCGGGTCTCTCTGCCCTAAACCTAACCCACCGGGTCTCTCTGCCCTGACCCTAACCCACTGCATATCTCTGCCCTAACCCTAACCCACCGGGTCTCTCTGCCCTAACCCTAACCCACTATATCTCTCTGCCCTAACCCTAAACCACCATATCTCTCTGTCCTAACCCTAACCCACTGCATATCTCTGCCCTAACCCTAACCCACCGGGTCTCTCTGCCCTAGCCCTAACCCACCGGGTCTCTCTGTCCTAACCCTAACCCACTGCATATCTCTGTCCTAACCCTAACCCACTGAGCGATTTTCTCCAACTTTCTCCTCTCTATCCCAGGGCAGACGGAAAACCTTCTCTACCTGTGGTACTCAGGGATGTCTCATTCTTATCTACTACATCCCCCGCTTCATAGTCTACTCCACGCCCTACATGCCCAACCTGACAATTACCCCTGATCTCCGCGTCGGCCTCAGCCTCATCTGTAGGTAGGTAGACCACAGATTAGAGAGGTGCGCCATGTTTCTAGGGTTGGGGAAAAGGGCAGAATACCCATTTACGTTCGAATCAAAAGGACAATAAACCTGCTCCAGGGGTGTGTTAGTGTTTCTCAAGGGGGGTTGTATAAAGGAAAAAATATTTGTTTTGACAAAGTCAACTTGTTCTGAAGTGGTCCTTCTATTCTACAGCCTGTTCCCCCCGGTGGCCAACCCGTTCATCTACTGTTTCAGGACCAAGGAGATCAGAACCATCCTGGGGCGATGGAGACAGCGTTGGGGGAATAGCCGGACTGAACCGCGTAAACCCAACACTGTGGCTGTTATCACGAGATGAGATACCACACACTGAGGGTTATAACAGGTTATAATACAAGTAGGATAGCCATCCTGGGGTGCTGGGGACAGGGCTGGAAGAACAACATTCTGCCTGTCATCAATAGATGAGGGGTTAGGTTATAACCTGTTCATTCAGAGATATAACGTGTTATTTCAGGGTAATAACCTGTTCATTCAGAGATATAACATGTTATTTCAGGGTAATAACCTGTTCATTCAGAGATATAACATGTTATTTCAGGGTAATAACCTGTTCATTCAGAGATATAACGTGTTATTTCAGCGTAATAACCTGTTCATTCAGAGATATAACGTGTTATTTCAGGGTAATAATCTGTTCATTCAGAGATATAACATGTTATTTCAGGGTTATAACAGGTTATGAATATAACAGACAACTCAAAACTGTAGCTGTTATCACTAGACGAGACTCACACACACACGTGGTTCTGTATCATTGTATAAAAATATATGTCTGTTTCATCTTTAAAATATGACGTGTCGTCTACTGAGTGGTCTCGTTGCTGGATATGATGGAGAGATGGCACTTGACATTCTGAAAATAGCATTTATTTGTATTTTATAGTATCATAACAAACAGTAAATAAAAAAAATTAAAAGCCAGTTAATTGTGCTGTCTGATTAACTCTCAACCAGTATGGATAATGTGTAATAAACAGAGGATAATGTATAATAAACAGAGGATAATGTATAATAAACAGAGGGTAATGTATAATAAACTAGGGATAATGTATAGTAAACAGAGGATAATGAGTAATAAACAGAGGATAATGTGTAATAAACAGAGGATAATGTGTGATAAACAGATAATAATGTCTGATAAACAGAGGATAATGAGTTATAAACTGGGGATAATGAGTAATAAACAGAGGATAATGTATAATAAACAGATGATAATGTATGATAAACAGATGATAATGTATAATGAACCGATGATACTGTATGATAAACAGAGGATAATGCATGATAAACAGAGGATAATGTATAATAAACAGAGGATAATGTATAATAAACAGAGGATAGAGCCGCCAGTCTGTCCTGAGCCGTCAGTCAGCCAGGAACTGCCAGAGCCGTCAGTCAGCCAGGAGCTGCCAGAGCCGCCCTTCACTCCGGCACTGCCGGAGTCTACCATTCATTCGGTACCCGTGGCTCGGGTCCCCAGTCCAAGATCGGCCACGGAGGCGGACTAAGAGGCGCACCAAAACTATGTTGACGTGGGGTCCACGTCCCGCACCAGAGCCACCACCGCGGACAGATGCCTACCCAGACCCTCCCCTATAGGTTCAGGTTTTGTGGCCGGAGCCCGCACCTTTGGGGGGGAGGGTACTATCACGTTCTGACCTTTATTTCCTTTGTTTTGTCTTTATTTTAGTATGGTCAGGGCGTGAGTTTGGGTGGGCAGTGAGTTTGGGTGTTTTTCTATGTTGTATTTTGCGTTTGGCCTGGTATGGTTCTCAATCAGAGGCAGGTGTCATTAGTTGTCTCTGATTGAGAATCATACTTCGGTAGCCTTTTTCCACCTGTGTTTCGTGGGTGTTTCTGTTCTGTGTTTTATGTATGCACCGTACAGGACTGTTTTGGTTTCATTTCGTTCTCTTTGTTGTTTTATTATTTAGTGTTCTGGGCTATAAATAAATATAATGAACACTTACCACGCTGCGCATTGGTCCTCTGATCCTTCTTACTACTACTTACGGGACTGTTTCGGTTTGTTCACATTTATTGTTTTTATATTTTGTGTTCATGTTGAGTTTTTCTTATTATAACATGGACACTTACCACCTACCACGCCACATCTTGGTCCGATCCTCTTCACAGGAAGAAATCAGCCGTTACACACTTGATGTTTTTGGAACTGGTGAATCTAATACGCCACTGAGAGTCTGCTAAATGACTCCCTACTGTCAGTCTCTCTGGATAAGAGAGTCTGCTAAATGACTCACTACTGTAAGTCTCTCTGGATCAGAGTCTGTTAAATGACTCTCCACTCTCTAACGCGCCAAAGTAAACTCAGATTTTTTTATATAAATATGAACGTTATCAAACAAAACATACATGTATTGTGTAACACGAAGTCCTATGAGTGCCATCTGATGAAGATAATTCAAGGTTAGTGATTACTTTTATCTCTATTTCCACTTTTTGTGAATGCTATATTTTGCTGGAAAATGGCTGTGTTTATTGTGGTTTGGTGGAGACCTAACATAATCGTTTGTAGTGCTTTTGCTGAAAAGCATATTTGAAATCGGACACTTTGGTGGGATTAACAACAAGATTAACTTTAAAATTATACAAAACACATGTATGTTTTAGGAATTGTAATTATGAGATGTCTGTGGTTTGAATTTGGCGCCCTCTATTTTCACTGGTAATTATCATATCGATCCCGGTAGTGGGATTGCAGCCATAACAAGTTTAAGCCCCGCACCATGTCTCTCCATCCTTGGTGTGTGTGTGTGTGTGTGTGTGTGTGTGTGTGTGTGTGTGTGTGTGTGTGTGTGTGTGTGTGTGTGTGTGTGTGTGTGTGTGTGTGTGTGTGTGTGTGGTGTGTGGTGTGTGGTGTGTGAGAGAGAGTTTTTTCTTTGACATCTGTTGGGAGAAATGACTGATTTACAGTTCATGAGGGTTGCCTAATCACACGTATGAAGTTTTGGAAAGATGTGACATTTTTAACCCTTCGAAACAGCTCCTATGTCCCCAATTTAAGGCACTTCCAGTTGGCACAGGAAGCTGAAAGTAAACACATATCCTCATTGGGGTAGGCTTTTACAGAATCCTGAGTTTAAACTCTTGACGTTAAGAATTTACTGATTTACACAGGGTTGAATGCAGTGTTTTCACAAACTGCAGGTTGGGTATATCAAAACACCGTTAGTGTGAATTTAACCACTTCCGGTTGCTCCAGGAATCAAGAATCAATCTGGATCTGTAACTTTTTGGAACAAAAACACATTGTTTTGAGCATCACCAATTGTACATTGTACGATTTCTCTTAAATTACGATAGATAAATGGCTGGTTAATTTTTTCCTGACACCGTAGGTTCATGTACTTTGATGTGAAGCAGTCAAATTAGTGCTCTATTTTCGTTTTTGACTTTTAATCCCAGAAAAAATGGCGTTAACTCAAAAAGCGTTGAGGACTCGACGCCATCTTGTTTCTGGGCCAACTGCCCATTATGCCAAACCTATGCTCACCAAGTTTCGTCTTCAAAGTCTTTTCCGTTTAGGAGAAATGGCCATGTCGTGATTGGTGATGTTTTGTACATTTGCAATAAGATTCCATTCGCTATCTGGTGGAATTTACCAGGACAGCGGAAAAATGACCAGAATTTGAAAATGTAATAAAACGGAAACCGAATGTCCGAAAGACTCAGTTCGATGACTTCCCGGAAGATCTGGCCCCGGTGCAAGCTCCGCCGCCATCGGCGAATTCTACAAACGCGGACATCTAGTAAGGGAGCGTACATTTGCAATATGGAGTTTCTCATCGATCATACAGCAAATGCAGAAAAGTGCCCTTCATGTATACACGGCCAGGCATGACTCCAACACCATCATTAAGTTTGACGATGACACACTCTACCTCCATATTGACTCTTAACCAGTATGGATAATGTATAGCAGGGGAATCTACACTCTACACTCTACCTCCATATTGACTCTCAACCAGTAAGGATAATGTATAACAGGGGAATCTACACTCTACACTCTACCTCCATATTGACTCTTAACCAGTATGGATAATGTATAGCAGGGGAATCTACACTCTACACTCTACCTCCATATTGACTCTTAACCAGTAAGGATAATGTATAGCAGGGGAATCTACACTCTACACTCTACCTCCATATTGACTCTCAACCAGTATGGATAATGTATAGCAGGGAATCTCCACTCTACCTCCATATTGACTCTTAACCAGTATGGATAATGTATAACAGGGGAATCTACACTCTACCTCCATATTGACTCTTAACCAGTATGGATAATGTATAGCAGGGGAATCTACACTCTACACTCTACCTCCATATTGACTCTTAACCAGTATGGATAATGTATAACAGGGGAATCTACACTCTACTTCTATATTTAATCTCAAATAAATATATAAATATTGGTCACATACACGTTTAGCAGATGTTATTGCGTATGTAGTGAAATGCTTGTGCTTCTAGCTCCGACAGCGCAGTAATATCTAACATATACCCCAAAATACATGTAAATCTAAGTAAGTCAGTTAATTAAGAACAACTTCTTATTTTCAATGACGGCCTAGGAACCTCATACAGATTTTCACCTTGTCAGCTCGGGGATTTGAACTTGCAACCTTCCGGTTACTAGTCCAACACTCTAACCGCTAGACTACCCTGCCGCCCCATATATACATATGAAATGGGTGATGTAATATGTAAACACAATTTAAAAGTGACTAAGATACCGTAGAATAGTGTGGAGTGTAGTTTCTACATATGAGATGAGTAATGCAAGATATGGAAACATTATTAAAGTGGCTAGTGATCCATTTCTAAAAGTGGCCAGTGATTCATAATCTATGTCTGTAGGCAGCAGCCTCTGATGTGCTAGTGATGGCTGTTTAACAGTCTGATGGCCTTGAGGTAGAAGCTGTTTTTCAGTCTCTCGGTCCCTGCTTTGATGCACCTGTACTGACCTCGCCTTCTGGATGATAGCGGGGTGAACAGGCAGTGGCTCGGGTGGTTGATGTCCTTGATAATCTTTATGGCATTCCTGTGACATCAGGTGATGTAGGTCTCCGGGAGGGAGGAAGGTTTGCCCCCTGGTAATGCCGTTGGGCAGACCGCACCACCCTCCGGAGAGCTTTGCGGATGTGGGCGGTGTAGTTGCCGTACCAGGCGGTAATACAGCCCGAAAGGATGCTCTCAATTGTGCATCTGTAAAAATTTGTGAGGGTTTTAGGTGTTAAGCCACATTTTTTCAGCCTCCTGAGTTTTAAGAGGCGCTGTTGCGCCTTCTTCACCACGCTGTGTGTGTGGACCATTTCAGTTTGTCAGTGTGAATAATGTATAATAAACAGAGGAGGCTACACTCTACCTCCATACAAAACTAATTTAAAAAGCCCTCTGCTGGTCTTTTATTTATTCTTAACCAGAGTCATGCCATGTTGTAGCCAGAAGATGGCGCCAGATACCACGAGCTACCTCTACAGTGCAACTCCTGTGAATGCTGCTGGTGAGGACAGAGAGGAGGACAGAGAAGAGGACAGAGAAGAGGACAGAGAAGAGGACAAAGAAGAGGACAGAGAACGTTAACTTTTAGTGTTCCCACCAGTTTACCTGTATACACAAACTAAATCCACTATAGATGATTTGGACATGATGTGCCAAAAGTGCTAACACAGGTAGCATGACTTGCATTGGATTTGTGCCACAAATGCTAAAACGTTAGCATTTGGAAACAGTGCCAGGAAAACAAGAAAAAAAGCATGGATTGCAGTCACACCTTGTCCATAGACTGCTGACAGGGATTTGGGTGAACTATCCCGTTAAGTACATGTAAACAACTTTTACCATAGGAAAGTGGTTCAGAAGGCCCACGTGACTGAAAGTCCCATATTAGCTTCATACATTCAATTACATTAGAATATATAACAATTTTTATCACCTCAGGGACAATTAGAAATGGGCACGTCAGGTTGACAAAATACCAGTCAATAGTTCACTGGCTTGGATTACATCGGCTACATAATGATTATTACGGTCATCACAATGATGACATTATTATGGTCATCACAATGATGACATTATTACGGTCATCACAATGATGACATTATTACGGTCATCATTGACATTATTACGGTCATCACAATGATGACATTATTACGGTCATCACAATGATGACATTATTACGGTCATCACAATGGGGTGATGTTCACTGAAGGTCGTGTCACTAGCTGACCTTTAACCTCTACAATGTCTAAAACAGAGCACATCAGGCCAGTTTGGGCTCTAAAACAGGAGTACATTAGGCCAGTTTGGGTTCTAAAACAGAGTACATCAGGCCAGTTTGGGCTCTAAAACAGGAGTACATCAGGCCAGTTTGGGCTCTAAAACAGAGTACATTCGGCCAGTTTGGGCTCTAAAACAGAGTACATTCGGCCAGTTTGGGTTCTAAAACAGAGTACATTCGGCCAGTTTGGGCTCTAAAACAGAGTACATTCGGCCAGTTTGGGCTCTAAAACAGAGTACATTCGGCCAGTTTGGGCTCTAAAACAGAGTAAATTAGGCCAGTTTGGGCTCTAAAACAGAGTAAATTAGGCCAGTGTAATATACATAATATGGTGTAATATCACAAACAGTCCTTTGTCGTTGTGCTGGGCTTGGGGTAATGTAACCGCACAAACTCACATTGGTGTACTGAGTGGTAGTACTGTCACTGTAAGGACCAATCCCTTCTCTCCGTGTCTCTGTCTGTCCGCTCCCCATGTGGCACTACAGGAGAACAGAGGGCTGTGTGTGTGTGTGTGTGTGTGTGTGTGCGTGTAAGTAACAAGGCACAATGTACTTTCTGTGTAAGGAGTAATGATCACAGAAGTCATCCACTCCACTGACACCTACTCCACCTAACTGACCATATAAGGAAATAGGTGGATGTGGAGGGAGGGGTGGGGGGGGGAGTTCTGGAATGCCTATTCTAGATCTCCATAAGGCTTTCGACACGGTAGATTAAGGGGTAACCAGGCAACCCTGATCCTGGATCACCGCAGCCACTTCATGTTTTTTTGTTTGTTGATTAATCAAACCTAGAAGACCAGCTGTGTTAAATTGAGGTCAAGCAACTGAACTGATCGATTAGATCAATTGGTCAGGTGTGGCGACGTGTTGGAACAAAAATCTCCCGCAGGACCTGCGACACTCCAGGAAGAGGGGTTGTCGACCCCTTTGCAGTAAAGTAATACATCTTTCTGTTCAAACTACAAGCCCTGTGTTTTAACAACTCAGCCATCCCGGGGTGGGTCAAATAGTATCTCACGGGCCCTAATCAAATGGGTGGATGTGGACAGGCCTCTGTCAAAACCCAGAACCATCACCTATGGGATCCCACAAGGTAGCGTACATGGGACCCCATCCTGTTCCGGTTGTACATCAATTACTTGAAAGCAGCCTGTTCCTTTTTCTCTACGCCGATGATGCTGTGCCTCTTCCCACAATGCATTTGGTTGGAAAAAGTGCAGATCTTCTAAATGTTAGTACATGAATAAGCCACCTGGGAGAAACCGGATCAATCCTGTTTCGATCCAAGATCAAACTTGGAACATCCCCGTTTTTTTATGTCAAGGTGGGAGACACAGTGGTTACTGCCAAAGATACGCTGAGCTACCTGGGATACCTGGGATGCGAGGTAGGCCTTAAAAAAGTACGGACTTAACAGCTCTCCCCGAGGTCAACTAAAAAAAAACGAACGTTTCTGGCTAGGAAGTCTAGATTCCTGGATAGACAAACGACACCGACACGGACACCGACACCCTTTGTGTAGTGTCAATGTGACTCTTGGTACAGAGTTCCCCCCCCCCCACAACTAAGGTATGAAGAATGAGCTCCAGACCTCTCAAAATACATTTGTCAGGATTATTCTGAAACTCACTCCCTGTAATCATCTTGAACCCTCTCACTTTGATTAATGTAGTAAATGGCTCAAGGTGGAACCAAGGGTCACCCAGACTAAGTTAAGGGCATTACCAACAACATCTTTCACGGCATTGCCCTAAATATATATTATATTATTATTATTATTATTATTTGAGTTGCATAAATGACACCCATCAGTACCCTATACTAGAGGGAGCTCGACTAACTTTGTTCCCTGTAGATACTCTGCTGCAGTTCTATGGGTTACCTGAAAACTGTCTTCAGAGAATAGCTCTAGTTTTCAGGTAGCTTGGTGACCCATTCAGGTAGCTTGGTGACACATCTGAGAAATTGCATGTCGGTGTGATTAGTGTTTTTGTCTCTCGAGGTGACCCTTATTAAACCTCTCTTACCGTTGTCGCCGGCTGGAGAAACCTTGTACTTTTAACGATCAAATACATTAAAATCAATCAATCAATCAATCAATCAATCAATCAATCAAACCGGATGCACTTTCAATCATCTTTATTTGTTTGACAGATGTATGTATTCCATGTGAAGTATAGAAGGTCAAGAGAGAAGAAGCATCTAGATTACTATTATTTACAATCCGTTTGAAAAATGATTTTTAATATTATCACTGTACAAGCTTGAAACTCTGATCGCTGAGAAACTATACTCTTTGGGCTACGTCCCAAATCGCATCCTATTCACCTGCGAAGTGCACTACTTTTGACCAGAGCCATATGGGTAGTGCACTAAGCAGGGAAATATGATACAATTTGGGACGTATCCTTTAAGACCTAGTGCTGCAAGAAAGCAAAAAAATGCAAAATAAAAATAAGGATTATATTAAACTATGAACATTTGAAAATAAAAACAGAAAATAAAATGAGAAGTATAACGTGTTTACAATAATTCTGTACGTCAATGATTAGGAGGATCGTTCTGTTCTGCTGCTTGAAATACAATACATTGTCTGCGTCCTAAATTGGCACCTTATTTCCCCTAAATAGTGCACTAATTTGGACCCCGGTCCCTATGTCAGTAAGTAGCCTTGTCTGAGCTAGAAAAGCCCATAAGACAGGAGCGTGAGGTAGCTTGATGTACAAGTACACCCCCTGGACAGGACGCTAGCCTATCACAGGTTCTACGGGCCACGGTTGAAAGTAGTGCACTATATATGGAAAACGGGAGCCAATCGGAGGGAGGGGGGCGGGACGCAGACCCTGTCACCAAGGTAACGGTTTGAACCACTGTCTAGAAAGCTAGCTAGCTAACCCATGGTGTACACACAGACACTAAGATACTGTATCAACATACTGGATCTATAGGCCTCAACTTGTTCAATATAACATTCATATTAAATATATTCTACACATATGGTAACTTCTTTTTATATATATATTTTTTATATTAATCCCATTGGAAAAATATAAAATAGAATAACATTTTCTTTTTACAGGTTTTCGATGTGGTGGGCGGCGGAGGTTAAGGGGGCGGGGGGATGGCGTGGGGTCAGAGGTTAAGGGGGCGGGGGGATGGCGTGGGGTCAGAGGTTAAGGGGGCGGGGGGATGGCGGGGGGTCAGAGGTTAAGGGGGCGGGGGGATGGCGGGGAGTCAGAGGTTAAGGGGGTGGGGGGATGGCGTGGGGTCAGAGGTTAAGGGGGCGGGGGGATGGCGTGGGGTCAGAGGTTAAGGGGGCGGGGGGATGGCGTGGGGTCAGAGGTTAAGGGGGCGGGGGGATGGCGTGGGGTCAGAGGTTAAGGGGGCACATGCGTTCAGTGTTGTTAAAAAAAAATGGCTGAAGAAGAGAGGAGGGAGAAAGGAGATTTGGAAGAAAATAATTATTTATTCCAGAATGGTTTCTTTACCTTATCGTAGAGTTCAAGACTGATAACTACACTATGAAGAGTGTCCAAACACACTTTTTGATCATTTGAAATAAAAATTCACTTCCTTATGTTATAAAATACATTTTACCAGGACAAATATGATTATCCATGTTCTGAATCGCTCATTATATATATATATATGTATTATATATTTTATTTTTTTAAGTCTGATTTCGTAGCCTAATCCATCCGAAAATAAGCACTCTGCCGACATAGAGGTGTAAGGTTTCTCGTAACAACTTCTGAGGAATTAAAATGTTGTGGTCGTTGTCGTCTACCAAGTTGTTTCTACAGGTCGAGAAAAAAAATAATTAGACGTGAAATAAATGTCAAAAAAGATTTTAAAAAAAGCTTGGTATACGCTCCGTTGACATTTCAGAGACTCGTTTGGTTTTGTGAAAAATCTTCTAAAAAACATTTTTTTTTTTTTTAAGAAGAGAAATTTAGAATGAATATGAAAAGCGTTAACACTAAAATATGAAAATACTACACGTCATATCTCTAAACAGATATCTATCTGAATTGTATATTGTTTTATGTCCTGCAGATGGGAAAGAAAAGATGAGTTCAAGGGGAAAAGTGAGTCTGTCAGGTAGCCTTCATTCTCAGACAGCATCGAGCTGACGCCATGTTGTGACATTTTCAGGATTTTTTTGGCCCCTTTTGTTTCTCTGGCCTCTGTTGATTTAGTCACCCTAATTCTGACCATCCTACCATGGTAAAAAAAGTGCAATAACCTTTAAACGGCTCATGATAGAGACATGGAGTATTGGAGTATTGGTTTTCTTAGAGGATTATCTACACAATTAACATATTATTTTACCCAATGGTTCAAAAGAGGCGTTTTTGATCGACACCCTACGCTTTGGTCGTAGAAAAGAGAGGGAGGGATATTCTGTCTGTCTTTCCCCTAGTTCCCAGTCCCCTCGTTCAGGGAGAAAAGGGAAGATGGAGGAGGGACATTCTGTCTTTCTTTCCCCTAGTTCCTAGTCCCCTCGTTCAGGTAGAAAAGGGAAGATGGAGTAGGGACATTCTGTCTTTCTTTCCCCTAGTTCCTAGTCCCCTCGTTCAGGGAGAAAAGGGAAGATGGAGGAGGGACATTCTGTCTTGCTTCTCCTAGTTCAGGAAGGATGAGCGATCTGACAGAAGGAGGAAAGGACTGACTGTCAAAACACAGTCAACAGCATGTTATTATGGCCAAACAACAACAAGGTGGTTGGTTGGTTGGTTGGTTGGTTGGTTGGTTGGTTGGTTGGTTTGTTTGTTAGTCAGTCATTGGTTGGAACCTTGGTGGGGTAATAAAACAGTAGTTAATCCATCCATGAACTAGTGGAAGATTTAAGGACAGAAGTGATAGAGGGGGAAACTTCTCTATACATAGGAGACCGTGTGTGTGTGTGTGTGTGTGTGTCAGCATGATAGAGAGACTGCAGGACATCCAGTGTGTTGGTTGGATCCAGGATGGATGATTAAAGAGGGAGGGAGGTGGGTATTTACAGGATGACACAGCAGTTACTCTCTCCAGTCTTCTCTCTGTTTCTCTGACCTGAGGAGGAACACAATAACACACGGTCAACACACGGTCAACACACGGTCAGGACACGGTCAGGACACGGTCACCACACGGTCAGGACACGGTCAGGACACGGTCAACACACGGTCAACACACGGTCAGGACACGGTCAGGACACGGTCAACACACGGTCAACACACGGTCAACACACGGTCAACACACAGTCAGACCTCAGAAGGAACACAAATCGAGTCAACACAGTAAAACACAGTAGCAGTAAAACAGTAACACAGTAGCAGTTACACAGTAACACAGTAACACAGTAACGCAGTAGCAGTAACACAGTAGCAGTAACACAGTACCAGTAACACAGTAGCAGTAAAACAGTAACACAGTAGCAGTAACACAGTAACAGTAACACAGTAACACAGTAACACAGTAGCAGTAACACAGTAACACAGTAGCAGTAACACAGTAGCAGTAACACAGTAGCAGTAACACAGTAACAGTAACACAGTAGCAGTAAAACAGTAACACAGTAGCAGTAACACAGTAACAGCAACACAGTAGCAGCAACACAGTAGCAGTAAAACAGTAACACAGTAGCAGTAACACAGTAACAGTAACACAGTAACACAGTAGCAGTAACACAGTAGCAGTAACACAGTAACACAGTAACAGTAACACAGTAACAGTAACACAGTGGCAGTAACACAGTAACACAGTAACAGTAACACAGTAACACAGTAACAGTAACACAGTAGCAGTAAAACAGTAACACAGTAGCAGCAACACAGTAACACAGTAACACAGTAACAGTAACACAGTAGCAATAACACAGTAGCAGTAAAACAGTAACAGTAACACAGTAACAGTAACACAGTAGCAGTAACACAGTAACACAGTAGCAGTAACACAGTAACACAGTAACACAGTAGCAGTAACACAGTAGCAGTAAAACAGTAACAGAGTAGCAGTAACACAGTAACACAGTAACACAGAAGCAGTAACACAGTAACACAGTAGCAGTAACACAGTAGCAGTAACACAGTAGCAGTAACACAGTAACAGTAACACAGTAGCAGTAAAACAGTAACACAGTAGCTGTAACACAGTAACAGCAACACAGTAGCAGCAACACAGTAGCAGTAGCAGTAACACAGAAGCAGTAACACAGTACCAGTAACACAGTAGCAGTAAAACAGTAACAGAGTAGCAGTAACACAGTAACACAGTAACACAGAAGCAGTAACACAGTAACACAGTAGCAGTAACACAGTAGCAGTAACACAGTAGCAGTAACACAGTAGCAGTAACACAGTAGCAGTAAAACAGTAACACAGTAGCAGTAACACAGTAACAGCAACACAGTAGCAGCAACACAGTAGCAGTAAAACAGTAACACAGTAGCAGTAACACAGTAGCAGTAACACAGTAGCAGTAACACAGTAGCAGTAACACAGTAACACAGTAACAGTAACACAGTAACACAGTAACAGTAACACAGTAGCAGTAAAACAGTAACACAGTAGCAGTAACACAGTAACACAGTAACACAGTAGTAGTAACACAGTAAAACACAGTAGCAGCAATACAGTAACACAGCAACACAGTAACAGTAACACAGTAGCAGTAACACAGTAGCAGTAAAACAGTAACACAGTAGCAGTAACACAATAGCAGTAACACAGTAGCACAGTAACACAGTAACACAGTAACACAGTAACACAGTAGCAGTAACACAGTAGCAGTAACAGTAACACAGTAGCAGTAACACAGTAGCAGTAACACAGTAGCAGTAGCACAGTAGCAGTAACACAGTAGCAGTAACACAGTAACACAGTAACACAGTAGCAGTAACACAGTAACACAGTAGCAGTAACACAGTAACACAGTAGCAGTAACACAGTAGCAGTAACACAGTAGCAGTAACACAGTAACACAGTAGCAGTAACACAGTAGCAGTAACACAGTAGCAGTAACACAGTAACACAGTAGCAGTAACACAGTAGCAGTAACACAGTAGCAGTAACACAGTAACACAGTAGCAGTAACACAGTAACACAGTAGCAGTAACACAGTAGCAGTAACACAGTAACACAGTAGCAGTAACACAGTAACACAGTAGCAGTAACACAGTAGCAGTAACACAGTAGCAGTAACACAGTAGCAGAAACACAGTAACAGTAACACAGTAGCAGTAACACAGTAGCAGTAACACAGTAGCAGTAACACAGTAACAGTAACACAGTAGCAGTAACACATTAGCAGTAACACAGTAACAGTAACACAGTAGCAGTAACACAGTAGCAGTAACACAGTAGCAGTAACACAGTAACACTAACACAGTAGCAGTAACACAGTAGCAGTAACACAGTAGCAGTAACACAGTAACAGTAACACAGTAGCAGTAACACAGTAGCAGTAACACAGTAGCAGTAACACAATAGCAGTAACACAGTAGCAGTAACACAGTAGCAGTAACACAGTAACACAGTAGCAGTAACACAGTAGCAGTAACACAGTAACACAGTAGCAGTAACACAGTAACACAGTAGCAGTAACACAGTAACACAGTAGCATTAACACAGTAACACAGTAGCAGTAACACAGTAACAAAGTAGCAGTAACACAGTAACACAGTAGCAGTAACGCAGTAGCAGTAACACAGTAGCAGTAACACAGTAACACAGTAGCAGTAACACAGTAGCAGTAAAACAGTAACAGAGTAGCAGTAACACAGTAACACAGTAACACAGAAGCAGTAACACAGTAACACAGTAGCAGTAACACAGTAGCAGTAACACAGTAGCAGTAACACAGTAACAGTAACACAGTAGCAGTAAAACAGTAACACAGTAGCAGTAACACAGTAACAGCAACACAGTAGCAGCAACACAGTAGCAGTAACACAGAAGCAGTAACACAGTACCAGTAACACAGTAGCAGTAAAACAGTAACAGAGTAGCAGTAACACAGTAACACAGTAACACAGAAGCAGTAACACAGTAACACAGTAGCAGTAACACAGTAGCAGTAACACAGTAGCAGTAACACAGTAGCAGTAACACAGTAGCAGTAAAACAGTAACACAGTAGCAGTAACACAGTAACAGCAACACAGTAGCAGCAACACAGTAGCAGTAAAACAGTAACACAGTAGCAGTAACACAGTAGCAGTAACACAGTAGCAGTAACACAGTAGCAGTAACACAGTAACACAGTAACAGTAACACAGTAACACAGTAACAGTAACACAGTAGCAGTAAAACAGTAACACAGTAGCAGTAACACAGTAACACAGTAACACAGTAACACAGTAGTAGTAACACAGTAAAACACAGTAGCAGCAATACAGTAACACAGCAACACAGTAGAAGTAACACAGTAGCATTAACACAGTAGCAGTAAAACAGTAACAGTAACACAGTAACAGTAACACAGTAGCAGTAACACAGTAACACAATAGCAGTAACACAGTAGCAGTAACACAGTAGCACAGTAACACAGTAACACAGTAACACAGTAACACAGTAGCAGTAACATAGTAGCAGTAACAGTAACACAGTAGCAGTAACACAGTAGCAGTAACACAGTAGCAGTAGCACAGTAGCAGTAACACAGTAGCAGTAACACAGTAACACAGTAACACAGTAGCAGTAACACAGTAACACAGTAGCAGTAACAAAGTAACACAGTAGCAGTAACACAGTAGCAGTAACACAGTAGCAGTAACACAGTAACACAGTAGCAGTAACACAGTAGCAGTAACACAGTAGCAGTAACACAGTAACACAGTAGCAGTAACACAGTAGCAGTAACACAGTAGAAGTAACACAGTAACACAGTAGCAGTAACACAGTAACACAGTAGCAGTAACACAGTAACAGTAACACAGTAACACAGTAGCAGTAACACAGTAACACAGTAGCAGTAACACAGTAGCAGTAACACAGTAGCAGTAACACAGTAGCAGAAACACAGTAACAGTAACACAGTAGCAGTAACACAGTAGCAGTAACACAGTAGCAGTAACACAGTAACAGTAACACAGTAGCAGTAACACAGTAGCAGTAACACAGTAACAGTAACACAGTAGCAGTAACACAGTAGCAGTAACACAGTAGCAGTAACACAGTAACACTAACACAGTAGCAGTAACACAGTAGCAGTAACACAGTAGCAGTAACACAGTAACAGTAACACAGTAGCAGTAACACAGTAGCAGTAACACAGTAGCAGTAACACAATAGCAGTAACACAGTAGCAGTACACAGTAACACAGTAGCAGTAACACAGTAACACAGTAGCAGTAACACAGTAACACAGTAGCATTAACACAGTAACACAGTAGCAGTAACACAGTAACACAGTAGCAGTAACACAGTAACACAGTAGCAGTAACGCAGTAGCAGTAACACAGTAGCAGTAACACAGTAACACAGTAGCAGTAACACAGTAGCAGTAATACAGTAACACAGTAGCAGTAACACAGTAACACAGTAGCAGTAACACAGTAACACAGTAGCATTAACACAGTAACACAGTAGCAGTAACACAGTAACACAGTAGCAGTAACACAGTAACACAGTAGCAGTAACGCAGTAGCAGTAACACAGTAGCAGTAACACAGTAACACAGTAACACAGTAACGCAGTAACACAGTAACACAGTAGCAGTAACACAGTAACACAGTAGCAGTAACACAGTAGCAGTAACACAGTAACACAGTAGCAGTAACACAGTAACACAGTAACACAGTAACACAGTAACACAGTAGCAGTAACACAGTAACACAGTAGCAGTAACACAGTAACACAGTAGCAGTAACACAGTAGCAGTAACACAGTAGCAGTAACACAGTAGCAGTAACACAGTAACACAGTAACACAGTAACACAGTAGTAGTAACACAGTAACACAGTAGCAGTAACACAGTAACACAGTAGCAGTAACACAGTAGCAGTAACACAGTAGCAGTAACACAGTAGCAGTAACACAGTAACACAGTAGCAGTAACACAGTAACAGTAACACAGTAGCAGTAACACAGTAGCAGTAACACAGTAGCAGTAACACAGTAGCAGTAACACAGTAACAGTAACACAGTAGCAGTAACACAGTAGCAGTAACACAGTAGCAGTAACACAGTAACACAGTAGCAGTAACACAGTAACAGTAACACAGTAGCAGTAACAATACATTTCAAAGAAGTCACGTAATTACATGTCATTTTACATTCTCCACACAAGGTGCTACTGACAGAGAATCTTCTACCTAAAGTATATCACCGCATACGTCTATCTAAATGAACTAATGTAATGTCTTCCTGGTACATCCTTACAGGAACAGGAAGTAGTATTATATTGTAGGCAAAACTAACGCTGATACAAAGCACAGGCTAAATGTGTTGGCCATTCATAAAGGAAGTAAGTGTCCTGCATTTAATCAGAGTTTTAGCGTGTGAAAGTCCCCGTAAGGGACCAGTGAGGGGAAGGAACAAGGGATGACTGAAAGTCTGGCAGGAGAGATGAATGAAAAGCCTGTTACCTTGGGAGTTTGGCTCGGGCAATGTCTCTCTGGCAACTAAATGCATCACTGTGGATTTTCCCAAGGGTAATTTGAGAGCTGAGAGAGGGGAAGGAGAGGAGGGGAGGAGGTGGGAGAGGGAGAAGAGGGGAGAGAAAGAGATAGAGAGGGACAGATAAAGAGAGGGAGAAGGAGAGGAAGATAGAAAGGTTAGTCAACAGACAAATACTTATTACAATGCAAATATATCATTATGGTCATCTTGCTAATATATTATGAGAGAGAGCAGAGAGAGAGAGAGAGAGAGAGAGAGAGAGCTGAGAGAGAGAGAGAGAGAGAGAGAGAGAGAGAGAGAGAGAGAGAGAGAGAGAGAGAGGTTAAAATTGGCACAAAAAAAATCACACGTTTCTTTCCACAGGGCCGGGAGGTGAGACAGGGATGCAGCTTAAGCCCCACCCTCTTCAACATATATATCAACGAATTGGCGCGGGCACTAGAAAAGTCTGCAGCACCCGGCCTCACCCTACTAGAATCTAAAGTCACATGTCTACTGTTTGCTGATGATCTGGTGCTTCTGTCACCAACCAAGGAGGGCCTACAGCAGCACCTAGATCTTCTGCACAGATTCTGTCAGACCTGGGCACTGACAGTAAATCTCAGTAAGACCAAAATAATGGTGTTCCAAAAAAGGTCCAGTCGCCAGGACCACAAATACAAATTCCATCTAGACAACGTTACCCTAGAGCACACAAAAAACTATACATACCTTGGCCTAAACATCAGCGCCACAAGTAACTTCCACAAAGCTGTGAACGATCTGAGAGACAAGGCAAGAAGGGCATTCTATGCCATCAAACATAAAATTCAACATCCCAATTAGGATCTGGCTAAAAATACTTGAATCAATCATAGAGCCCATTGCCCTTTATGGTTGTGAGGTCTGGTTGTGAGGTCTGGGGTCCACTCACCAACCAAGAATTCATAAAATGGGACGAAAAACAAATTGAGACTCTGCACGCAGAATTCTGTACAACGTAAAATACCAAATAATATATGCAGAGCAGAATTGAGACGATACCCGCTAATGATCAAAAGCCGTTAAATTCTACAACCACCTAAAAGGCAGCGATTCCCAAACCTTCCATAACAAAGCCATCACCAACAGAGAGATGAACCTGGAGAAGAGTCCCCTAAGCAAGCTGGTCCTGGGGCTCTGTTCACAAACACAAACACACCCTACAGAGACCCAGGACAACAGCACAATTAGACCCAACCAAATCATGAGAAAACAAAATAGATAATTACTTGACACATTGGAAAGAATTAACAAAAAAACAGAGCAAACTAGAATGCTATTTGGCCCTACACAGAGAGTACACAGTGGCAGAATATCTGACCACTGTGACTGACCCAAAATTAAGGAAAGCTTTAACTATGTACAGACTCAGTGAGCATAGCCTTGCTATTGGCCGCCGTAGGCAGACCTGGCTCTCAAGAGAAGACACACTGCACACAAAATGAGGTCAGGACGTTAACTCTCATATACTCTCAACAGAATAATCTGCACCTCAGTCTCCTCTCCCTCCAGTCCCTCCCCCCCTCCTTCTTTCTCAAACTCTCTCTCTCCCGTGTTCCTCCCTCCTCCCCCCCCACCCCCCTCCTCTCCCCACCCCCCCTCCTCTCCCCCCACACCCCTCCTTCTTTCTCAAACTCTCTCTCTCCCGTGTTCAAGTCTAGACCAGGTGTTCTATTTCATGAGAGATTTAAATGACTGAGGGCATAGTACAGTATCAGTACACACACACACACACACACACACAGACACAGACACAGACACAGACACAGACACACAGACACACAGACACACAGACACACACACACACAGACACACATACACACACACACACACACACACACACTTCACTGCAGCCGAGGTGAGTAAGACATTTAAACGTGTTAACCCTCGCAAGGCTGCAGGCCCAGATGGCATCCCCAGCCGCGCCCTCAGAGCATGCGCAGACCAGCTGGCCGGTGTGTTTACGGACATATTCAATCAATCCCTATACCAGTCTGCTGTTCCCACATGCTTCAAGAGGGCCACCATTGTTCCTGTTCCCAAGAAAGCTAAGGTAACTGAGCTAAATGACTACCGCCCCGTAGCACTCACATCCGTCATCATGAAGTGCTTTGAGAGACTAGTCAAGGACCATATCACCTCCACCCTACCTGACACCCTAGACCCACTCCAATTTGCTTACCGCCCAAATAGGTCCACAGACGATGCAATCTCAACCACACTGCACACTGCCCTAACCCATCTGGACAAGAGGAATACCTATGTGAGAATGCTGTTCATCGACTACAGCTCGGCATTCAACACCATAGTACCCTCCAAGCTCGTCATCAAGCTCGAGACCCTGGGTCTCGACCCCGCCCTGTGCAACTGGGTACTGGACTTCCTGACGGGCCGCCCCCAGGTGGTGAGGGTAGGCAACAACATCTCCTCCCCGCTGATCCTCAACACTGGGGCCCCACAAGGTTGCGTTCTGAGCCCTCTCCTGTACTCCCTGTTCACCCACGACTGCGTGGCCACGCACGCCTCCAACTCAATCATCAAGTTTGCGGACGACACAACAGTGGTAGGCTTGATTACCAACAACGATGAGACGGCCTACAGGGAGGAGGTGAGGGCCCTCGGAGTGTGGTGTCAGGAAAACAACCTCACACTCAACGTCAACAAAACTAAGGAGATGATTGTGGACTTCAGGAAACAGCAGAGGGAACACCCCCCTATCCACATCGATGGAACAGTAGTGGAGAGGGTAGCAAGTTTTAAGTTCCTCGGCATACACATCACAGACAAACTGAATTGGTCCACTCACACAGACAGCATCGTGAAGAAGGCGCAGCAGCGCCTCTTCAACCTCAGGAGGCTGAAGAAATTCGGCTTGTCACCAAAAGCACTCACAAACTTCTACAGATGCACAATCGAGAGCATCCTGGCGGGCTGTATCACCGCCTGGTATGGCAACTGCACCGCCCTCAACCGTAAGGCTCTCCAGAGGGTAGTGAGGTCTGCACAACGCATCACCGGGGGCAAACTACCTGCCCTCCAGGACACCTACACCACCCGATGTCACAGGAAGGCCATAAAGATCATCAAGGACATCAACCACCCGAGCCACTGCCTGTTCACCCCGCTATCATCCAGAAGGCGAGGTCAGTACAGGTGCATCAAAGCTGGGACCGAGAGACTGAAAAACAGCTTCTATCTCAAGGCCATCAGACTGTTAAACAGCCACCACTAACACTGAGTGGCTGCTGCCAACACACTGACACTGACTCAACTCCAGCCACTTTAATAATGGGAATTGATGGGAAATGATGTAAATATATCACTAGCCACTTTAAACAATGCTACCTTATATAAATGTTACTTACCCTACATTATTCATCTCATATGCATACGTATATACTGTACTCTATATCATCGATGGTATCCTTATGTAATACATGTATCACTAGCCACTTTATACTATACTATGCCACTTTGTTTACATACTCATCTCATTTGTACATACTGTACCCGATACCATCTACTGTATCTTGCCTATGCTGCTCTGTACCATCACTCATTCATATATCCTTATGTACATATTCTTTATCCCCTTACACTGTGTACAAGACAGTAGTTTTGGAATTGTTAGTTAGATTACTTGTTATTACTGCATTGTCGGAACTAGAAGCACAAGCATTTCGCTACACTCGCATTAACATCTGCTAACCATGTGTATGTGACAAATAAAATTTGATTTGATTTGATTTGACACACACACACACACACAGACACACAGACACACACACAGACACAGACACAGACACAGACACAGACACAGACACAGACACACACACAGACACACACACAGACACAGACACAGACACACACACAGACACACACAGACACACACACACACAGACACACACACACACAGACACACACACACACACACACCACACACACACACACACACACACACACACACACACACACACACACACACACACACACAGACACATACACAGACACACACACACACACAGACACACACAGACACACACACAGACACACACAGAGACACACACACACACACACACACACACACACACACACACCGTCCACCCATTTATCAAGATGTGCTGTGTATCTCCCATAGTGCAGCAAAAGACCGACAGACAGTTTGGAACCACAGGAAAGGTTACAGCCTAACAAACACTTGCTCTTCACTCTCTCCTTCACTCTCTCCTTCCCTCTCTCCTTCCCTCTCTCCCTTGTTTGACCACTCTCTCCTTCCCTCTCTCCCTTGTTTGACCACTCTCTCCTTCACTCTCTCCTTCACTCTCTCCTTCCCTCTCTCCTTCCCTCTCACCCTTGTTTGACCACTCTCTCCTTCCCTCTCTCCCTTGTTTGACCCCTCTCTCCCTTGTTTGGCCACTCTCTCCTTCCCTCTCTCCTTCCCTCTCTCCCTTGTTTGGCCACTCTCTCCTTCACTCTCTCCTTCCCTCTCTCCCTTGTTTGGCCACTCTCTCCTTCACTCTCTCCTTCCCTCTCTCCCTTGTTTGACCACTCTCTCCTTCCCTCTCTCCCTTGTTTGGCCACTCTCTCCTTCACTCTCTCCTTCTCTCTCTCCCTTGTTTGACCACTCTCTCCTTCCCTCTTTCCCTTGTTTGGCCACTCTCTCCTTCACTCTCTCCTTCCCTCTCTCCCTTGTTTGGCCACTCTCTACTTCACTCTCTCCTTCACTCTCTCCTTCCCTCTCTCCTTCCCTCTCACCCTTGTTTGACCACTCTCACCTTCCCTCTCTCCCTTGTTTGGCCACTCTCTCCTTCACTCTCTCCTTCACTCTCTCCTTCCCTCTCTCCTTCCCTCTTTCCCTTGTTTGACCACTCTCTCCTTCCCTCTCTCCCTTGTTTGGCCACTCTCTCCTTCACTCTCTCCTTCCCTCTTTCCCTTGTTTGACCACTCTCTCCTTCCCTCTCTCCCTTGTTTGGCCACTCTCTCCTTCACTCTCTCCTTCCCTCTCTCCCTTGTTTGGCCACTCTCTCCTTCACTCTCTCCTTCACTCTCTCCTTCCCTCTCTCCTTCCCTCTCACCCTTGTTTGACCACTCTCTCCTTCCCTCTCTCCTTCCCTCTCTCCCTTGTTTGACTACTCTCTCCTTCCCTCTCTCCTTCCCTCTCTCCCTTCTTTGACCACTCTCTCCTTACCACTCTCCTTCCCTGTCTCCCTTGTTTGACCACTCTCTCATTCCCTCCCTCTCTCTCCCCTCCCTCTCTCCCCTCCCTCTCTCTCCCCTACCTCCCTCTCTCTCCTCTCTCCTCTCTCCCTCTCTCCTCTCTCCCTCTCTCTCCCCTCCCTCTCTCTCCCCTCCCCCTCTCTCCCCTCCCTCTCTCTCCTCTCTCCTCTCTCCCTCTCTCCTCTCTCCCTCTCTCTCCCCTCCCTCCCCTCCCCTCCCTCTCTCTCCCTCCCTCTCTCTCCCCTCCCCTTCTCTCCCCTCCCTCTCTCTCCCCTCCCCCTCTCTCCTCTCTCCCTCTCCCTCCCCTCCCTCTCTCTCCCCTCCATCTCTCTCCCCTCCCTCTCTCTCCTCTCTCCTCTCTCCCTCTCTCCTCTCTCCCTCTCTCTCCCCTCCCTCTCTCTCCCCTCCCTCTCTCCCTCCCTCTCTCTCCTCTCTCCCTCCCTCCCTCTCTCTCCCCTCCCTCTCTCCCTCCCTCTCTCTCCTCTCCCTCCCTCCCTCTCTCTCCCCTCCCGTAAACACTGTCTGAGGTCTACCCAAACACAAACACAGTGCTTCCCTTTCCTGCCCAGTCTCTTTCCTCTCCACCCTGTCCAGTCAAAGCAAGTTTGTCTCTCCCTCTCTCCTCTCCACCCTGTCCAGTCAAAGCAAGTTTGTCTCTCCCTCTCCTCTCTCCCTCTCTCCTCTCTCCCTCTCTCCTCCCTCCCTCTCTCCCTCTCTCCCTCTCTCCCTCTCTCCTCTCTCTCCCTCTCTCCTCTCTCCCTCTCTCCCTCTCTCCTCCTCTCCTCTCTCCTCTCTCCTCTCTCCTCTCTCCCTCTCTCCCTCTCTCCTCTCTCCTCTCTCCCTCTCTCCTCTCTCCTCCTCTCCTCTCTCCTCTCTCCCTCTCTTCTCTCTCCTCTCTCCTCCTCTACTCTCTCCTCTCTCCTCCTCTCTCCCTCTCTCCCTCTCTCCACTCTCCTATCTCCCTCTCTCCTCTCTCCTCTCTCTCCTCTCTCCCTCTCTCCATTCTCCTCTCTCCCTCTCTCATCTCTTGTCCTGAGGCCTGAGGGTCCTCTGTTTCTCTGTTCAGGACAGGAGTCTAGGGGGAACAGAGACAGGAGTCTAGGGGGAACAGAGACTTACATGGAGACACACACCAGCTTCCCAACACTGCTCCAGCTGAGTGACTGTGAGTGACTGTGTGTGTGTGTGTGACTGTGTGTGTGACTGTGACTCTGTGGGTGAGTGTGACTGTGACTGTGACTGTGTGTGGCTGTGTGTGTGACTGTGTGTGACTGTGTGTGTGACTGTGTGTGTGACTGTGTGTGTGACTGTGACTGTGTGTGTGAGTGTGACTGTGTGTGTGAGTGTGACTGTGTGTGTGAGTGTGACTGTGTGTGTGACTGTGACTGTGTGTGACTGTGTGTGTGACTGTGACTGTGTGTGTGACTGTGTGTGACTGTGTGTGTGACTGTGACTGAGTGTGACTGTGTGTGTGACTGTGACTGTGTGTGTGACTATGTGACTGTGACTGTGTGTGTGAGTGTGACTGTGTGTGTGACTCAGTGTGTGACTGTGACTGTGTGTGTGAGTGTGTGACTGTGACTGTGTGTGTGAGTGTGACTGTGTGTGTGACTGTGTGTGTGAGTGTGACTGTGTGTGAGTGTGTCTGTGTGTGTGACTGTGACTGTGTATGTGAGTGTGACTGTGTGTGTGACTGTGTGTGAGTGTGACTGTGTGTGTGAGTGAGTGTGTGTGAGTGTGACTGTGTGTGTGACTGTGTGTGTGAGTGAGTGTGTGTGAGTGTGACTGTGTGTGTAAGTGAGTGTGTGTGAGTGTGTGTGACTGTGTGTGTGACTGTGTGTGACTGTGTGTGTGAGTGAGTGTGACTGTGTGTGTGAGTGAGTGAGTGTGAGTGTGTGTGTGAGTGAGTGTGAGTGTGTGTGAGTGAGTGTGACTGTGTGTGTGAGTGAGTGTGGCTGTGTGTGTGAGTGAGTGTGGCTGTGTGTGTGAGTGAGTGTGACTGTGTGTGTGAGTGAGTGTGTGTGAGTGTGTGTGTGTGTGAGTGAGTGAGTGAGTGAGTGAGTGAGTGAGTGAGTGAGTGAGTGAGTAAGTGTGAGTGTGTGTGAGTGAGTGTGACTGTGTGTGTGAGTGAGTGAGTGTGTGTGAGCTCTCACCTCCTAGTGTGACATTTCCATGTAGAAAACGACCCTGGTAGATGAGCCTCAGGATGTTAGGACTGCTGACCTGTTCCTCCTCCCAGTCTGAAAGAGAGATGAAGATCACCCTCATCATCATCATCATCATCATCGCCGTTGTCACCATCATCTATAGTATTCACAGTTTTTCTGTGTGATTATGTCTCATGGGAGAGAGAAAGATAGAGAGAAGATAAGGAATAGAGAAGAGGGAGAGAGGGGAGGGAAGAGAGGGGAGGGAAGAGAGGGGAGAGGGAGAGAGGGGAGGGAAGAGAGGGGAGAGGGAGAGAGGGGAGGGAAGAGAGGGGAGAGGGAGAGAGAAGAGAGAGAGAGGAGATGTAAGAGAAGGGAGAGAGAAGAGAGGAGACTGAGAGTGAAGAGAGGGGAGAGGGAGAGAGGGAAGAAAGGAGAGGGGAGAGAGGAGAGAGAAGAGGGAAGATAGGGAGAGAGGAGGGAGAGGAGAGAGGGAAGAGAGGAGGGGACAGAGGAGAGGGAAGAGAGGAGAGAGGCAGTGGAGTCTGGACACCATATGTGAATCCTAAACTAACCCACACACACAGATGTGATACAGGGCCCGTGAGGAGTTCTGGCCCAGGGCCTTCGAGTGATAGCTACAGTATCTTTGAGCTCATTAAGGTGTAAGATGTCAGATTCCCACCGGAGTCCCTCTTCAGGGATCTGTAGCACCAGACACACTGTGGAGGAGTCCAGTAGATAGTCATTGTAATACTACACGATGTAGGCTACAGCTTTGTGAGGTGTCACGTTTTGCTCCAGGGACGTCCCCGAAGACGATTTGAAGACATCCTCAGAACGATGTGTCATGGTCCCCGGGAGGTTATTGTCTAGCTCAAAATGTTTTCACGTGTAGTTTCCTGGTGTCACATGTAGTTTCCTGGTATCATGTGTAGTTCCAAGGTATCTGTGTAGTTTCCTGGTATCATGTGTAGTTTCCTGGTATCACATGTAGTTTCCTGGTATCATGTGTAGTTCCAAGGTATCTGTGTAGTTTCCTGGTATCATGTGTAGTTTCCTGGTATCACATGTAGTTTCCTGGTATCACATGTAGTTTCCTGGTATCATGTGTAGTTTCCTGGTATCCGTGTAGTTTCCTGGTATCACGTGTAGTTCCAAGGTATCTGTGTAGTTTCCTGGTATCATGTGTAGTTCCAAGGTGTCATGTGTAGTTTCCTGGTATCCGTGTAGTTTCCTGGTATCACGTGTAGTTCCAAGGTATCTGTGTAGTTTCCTGGTATCATGTGTAGTTCCAAGGTGTCATGTGTAGTTTCCTGGTATCCGTGTAGTTTCCTGGTATCACGTGTAGTTCCAAGGTATCTGTGTAGTTTCCTGGTATCATGTGTAGTTTCCTGGTATCCGTGTAGTTTCCTGGTATCCGTGTAGTTTCCTGGTATCACATGTAGTTCCAAGGTATCTGTGTAGTTTCCTGGTATCCGTGTAGTTTCCTGGTATCACGTGTAGTTTCCTGGTATCATGTGTAGTTCCAAGGTGGCATGTGTAGTTTCCTGGTATCTGTGTAGTTTCCTGGTATCACATGTCGTTTCCTGGTGTCACATTCAATGCCATACAACTCTCCTTCCGTGGCCTCCAATTGCTCTTAAATACAAGTAAAACTAAATGCATGCTCTTCAACCGATCGCTACCTGTACCTACCCGCCTGTCCAACATTACTACTCTGGACGGCTCTGACTTAGAATACGTGGACAACTACAAATACTTAGGTGTCTGGTTAGACTGTAAACTCTCCTTCCAGACCCATATCAAACATCTCCAATCCAAAGTTAAATCTAGAATTGGCTTCCTATTTCGCAACAAAGCATCCTTCACTCATGCTGCCAAACATACCCTTGTAAAACTGACCATCCTACCAATCCTCGACTTTGGCGATGTCATTTACAAAATAGCCTCCAATACCCTACTCAACAAATTGGATGCAGTCTATCACAGTGCAATCCGTTTTGTCACCAAAGCCCCATATACTACCCACCATTGCGACCTGTACGCTCTCGTTGGCTGGCCCTCGCTTCATACTCGTCGCCAAACCCACTGGCTCCATGTCATCTACAAGACCCTGCTAGGTAAAGTCCCCCCTTATCTCAGCTCGCTGGTCACCATTGCATCTCCCACCTGTAGCACACGCTCCAGCAGGTATATCTCTCTAGTCACCCCCAAAACCAATTATTTATTTGGCCGCCTCTCCTTCCAGTTCTCTGCTGCCAATGACTGGAACGAACTACAAAAATCTCTGAAACTGGAAACACTTATCTCCCTCACTAGCTTTAAGCACCAACTGTCAGAGCAGCTCACAGATTACTGCACCTGTACATAGCCCACCTATAATTTAGCCCAAACAACTACCTCTTTCCCTACTGTATTTAATTTATTTATTTATTTTGCTCCTTTGCACCCCAATATTTTTATTTCTACTTTGCACTTTCTCCCATTGCAAATCTACCATTCCAGTGTTTTACTTGCTATATTGTATTTACTTTGCCACCAAGGCCTTTTTTTGCCTTTACCTCCCTTCTCACCTCATTTGCTCACATCTTATATAGACTTGTTTATACTGTATTATTGACTGTATGTTTGTTTTACTCCATGTGTAACTCTGTGTCGTTGTATGTGTCGAACTGCTTTGCTTTATCTTGGCCAGGTCGCAATTGTAAATGAAAACTTGTTCTCAACTAGCCTACCTGGTTAAATAAAGGTGTTCTCAACTAGTCTACCTGGTTAAATAAAGGTGTTCTCAACTAGTCTACCTGGTTAAATAAAGGTGTTCTCAACTAGCCTACCTGGTTAAATAAAGGTGTTCTCTACTGGCCTACCTGGTTAAATAAAGGTGTTCTCAACTTGCCTACCTGGTTAAATAAAGGTGTTCTCAACTAGCCTACCTGGTTAAATAAAGGTGTTCTCAACTAGCCTACCTGGTTAAATAAAGGTGTTCTCAACTAGCCTACCTGGTTAAATAAAGGTGTTCTCTACTAGCCTACCTGGTTAAATAAAGGTGTTCTCAACTAGCCTACCTGGTTAAATAAAGGTGTTCTCAACTAGCCTACCTGGTTAAATAAAGGTGTTCTCAACTAGCCTACCTGGTTAAATAAAGGTGTTCTCTACTAGCCTACCTGGTTAAATAAAGGTGTTCTCAACTAGCCTACCTGGTTAAATAAAGGTGTTCTCAACTAGCCTACCTGGTTAAATAAAGGTGTTCTCTACTAGCCTACCTGGTTAAATAAAGGTGTTCTCAACTAGCCTACCTGGTTAAATAAAGGTGTTCTCAACTAGCCTACCTGGTTAAATAAAGGTGTTCTCAACTAGCCTACCTGGTTAAATAAAGGTGTTCTCAACTAGCCTACCTGGTTAAATAAAGGTGTTCTCAACTAGCCTACCTGGTTAAATAAAGGTGTTCTCAACTAGCCTACCTGGTTAAATAAAGGTGTTCTCAACTAGCCTACCTGGTTAAATAAAGGTGTTCTCAACTGGCCTACCTGGTTAAATAAAGGTGTTCTCAACTGGCCTACCTGGTTAAATAAAGGTGTTCTCAACTAGCCTACCTGGTTAAATAAAGGTGTTCTCAACTGGCCTACCTGGTTAAATAAAGGTGTTCTCAACTAGCCTACCTGGTTAAATAAAGGTGAAATAAAAAACTAAAAATAAATAAATAAAAATGTAGTTTCCTGGTATCCGTGTAGTTTCCCAGTATCATGTGTAGTTCCAAGGTATCCGTGTAGTTTCCTGGTATCATGTGTAGTTTCCTGGTATCCGTGTAGTTTCCCAGTATCATGTGTAGTTCCAAGGTATCCGTGTAGTTTCCCAGTATCATGTGTAGTTCCAAGGTATCCGTGTAGTTTCCTGGTATCATGTGTAGTTTCCTGGTATCCGTGTAGTTTCCCAGTATCATGTGTAGTTCCAAGGTATCCGTGTAGTTTCCTGGTATCCGTGTAGTTCCAAGGTATCCGTGTAGTTTCCTGGTATCATGTGTAGTTTCCTGGTATCCGTGTAGTTTCCCAGTATCATGTGTAGTTCCAAGGTATCCGTGTAGTTTCCTGGTATCCGTGTAGTTCCAAGGTATCCGTGTAGTTTCCTGGTATCATGTGTAGTTTCCTGGTATCCGTGTAGTTTCCCAGTATCATGTGTAGTTCCAAGGTATCCGTGTAGTTTCCTGGTATCCGTGTAGTTCCAAGGTATCCGTGTAGTTTCCTGGTATCATGTGTAGTTTCCTGGTATCATGTGTAGTTTCCCGGTATCATGTGTAGTTCCAAGGTATCTGTGTAGTTTCCTGGTATCACGTGTAGTTTACTGGTGTCATATGTGTAGAAATTTTGCATCCTCATTTTGTCACATTTATTTCACGAGATAATTTTTTCACGTTGCTTTTACATGTTGTCAAATGTTATTACATTAAATTCACTTAAGATCACATGTGATCACGTGATCAAGTGATCAAGGGTCACCCATTGGCCAGTTGTAATGAGTGTCTGTGAGGCAGGGCCGGCCCTGGGCATAAGCGACATAAGGGGCTTTATAAAACACATTTAATAAGTGTAATTGATATCAAATGAACATGGCAAAATGTGTAGAATCTGACTAAATTTGTTTAAAAATTGCTACATTTTCTCTCCGCCGCATGGAAAAATGTGTAGAATCTGACTAAATTTGTTTAAAAATTGCTACATTTCTCTCCACCCCATGGCAAAATGTGTAGAATCTGACTAAATTTGTTTAAAAATTTCTACATTTTCTCTCCGCCCCATGGCAAAATGTGTAGAATCTGACGAAATTTGTTTAAAAATTGCTACATTTTCTCTCCGCCCCATGGCAAAATGTGTAGAATCTGACGAAATTTGTTTAAAAATTGCTACATTTTCTCTCCGCCCCATGGCAAAATGTGTAGAATCTGACGAAATTTGTTTAAAAATTGCTACATTTTCTCTCCGCCCCATCGCAAAATGTGTAGAATCTGACGAAATGTGTTTATAAATTGCTACATTTCTCTCCGCCACATGGCAAAATGTGTAGAATCTGACGAAATGTGTTTATAAATTGCTACATTTCTCTCCGCCGCATGGCAAAATGTGTAGAATCTGACGAAATGTGTTTATAAATTGCTACATTTCTCTCCGCCGCATGGCAAAATGTGTAGAATCTGACGAAATGTGTTTATAAATTGCTACATTTCTCTCCGCCGCATGGCAAAATGTGTAGAATCTGACGAAATGTGTTTATAAATTGCTACATTTCTCTCCGCCGCATGGCAAAATGTGTAGAATCTGACGAAATGTGTTTATAAATTGCTACATTTCTCTCCGCCGCATGGCAAAATGTGTAGAATCTGACGAAATGTGTTTATAAATTGCTACATTTCTCTCCGCCGCATGGCAAAATGTGTAGAATCTGACGAAATGTGTTTATAAATTGCTACATTTCTCTCCGCCACATGGCAAAATGTGTAGAATCTGACGAAATGTGTTTATAAATTGCTACATTTCTCACCGCCGCATGGCAAAATGTGTAGAATCTGACGAAATGTGTTTATAAATTGCTACATTTCTCTCCGCCGCATGGCAAAATGTGTAGAATCTGACGAAATGTGTTTATAAATTGCTACATTTCTCTCCGCCGCATGGCAAAATGTGTAGAATCTGACGAAATGTGTTTATAAATTGCTACATTTCTCTCCGCCGCATGGCAAAATGTGTAGAATCTGACGAAATGTGTTTATAAATTGCTACATTTCTCTCCGCCGCATGGCAAAATGTGTAGAATCTGACGAAATGTGTTTATAAATTGCTACATTTCTCTCCGCCGCATGGCAAAATGTGTAGAATCTGACGAAATGTGTTTATAAATTGCTACATTTTCTCTCCGCCACATGGCAAAATGTGTAGAATCTGACGAAATGTGTTTATAAATTGCTACATTTCTCTCCGCCACATGGCAAAATGTGTAGAATCTGACGAAATGTGTTTATAAATTGCTACATTTCTCTCCGCCACATGGCAAAATGTGTAGAATCTGACGAAATGTGTTTATAAATTGCTACATTTTCTCTCCGCCACATGGCAAAATGTGTAGAATCTGACGAAATGTGTTTATAAATTGCTACATTTCTCTCCGCCACATGGCAAAATGTGTAGAATCTGACGAAATGTGTTTATAAATTGCTACATTTTCTCTCCGCCACATGGCAAAATGTGTAGAATCTGACGAAATGTGTTTATAAATTGCTACATTTCTCTCCGCCACATGGCAAAATGTGTAGAATCTGACGAAATGTGTTTATAAATTGCTACATTTCTCTCCGCCACATGGCAAAATGTGTAGAATCTGACGAAATGTGTTTATAAATTGCTACATTTCTCTCCGCCACATGGCAAAATGTGTAGAATTTGACGAAATGTGTTTATAAATTGCTACATTTTCTCTCCGCCACATGGCAAAATGTGTAGAATCTGACGAAATGTGTTTATAAATTGCTACATTTCTCTCCGCCACATGGCAAAATGTGTAGAATCTGACGAAATGTGTTTATAAATTGCTACATTTTCTCTCCGCCACATGGCAAAATGTGTAGAATCTGACGAAATGTGTTTATAAATTGCTACATTTCTCTCCGCCACATGGCAAAATGTGTAGAATCTGACGAAATGTGTTTATAAATTGCTACATTTCTCTCCGCCACATGGCAAAATGTGCAGAATCTGACGAAATGTGTTTATAAATTGCTACATTTCTCTCCGCCACATGGCAAAATGTGTAGAATCTGACGAAATGTGTTTATAAATTGCTACATTTCTCTCCGCCACATGGCAAAATGTGTAGAATCTGACGAAATGTGTTTATAAATTGCTACATTTCTCTCCGCCACATGGCAAAATGTGTAGAATCTGACGAAATGTGTTTATAAATTGCTACATTTCTCTCCGCCACATGGCAAAATGTGTAGAATCTGACGAAATGTGTTTATAAATTGCTACATTTCTCTCCGCCACATGGCAAAATGTGTAGAATCTGACAAAATGTGTTTCTAAATTGCTACATTTCTCTCCGCCACATGGCAAAATGTGTAGAATCTGACGAAATGTGTTTAGAAATTGCTACATTTCTCTCCGCCACATGGCAAAATGTGTAGAATCTGACGAAATGTGTTTATAAATTGCTACATTTCTCTCCGCCACATGGCAAAATGTGTAGAATCTGACGAAATGTGTTTATAAATTGCTACATTTCTCTCCGCCACATGGCAAAATGTGTAGAATCTGACGAAATGTGTTTATAAATTGCTACATTTCTCTCCGCCACATGGCAAAATGTGTAGAATCTGACGAAATGTGTTTATAAATTGCTACATTTCTCTCCGCCACATGGCAAAATGTGTAGAATCTGACGAAATGTGTTTATAAATTGCTACATTTCTCTCCGCCACATGGCAAAATGTGTAGAATCTGACAAAATGTGTTTATAAATTGCTACATTTCTCTCCGCCACATGGCAAAATGTGTAGAATCTGACGAAATGTGTTTATAAATTGCTACATTTCTCTCCGCCACATGGCAAAATGTGTAGAATCTGACGAAATGTGTTTATAAATTGCTACATTTCTCTCCGCCGCATGGCAAAATGTGTAGAATCTGACGAAATGTGTTTATAAATTGCTACATTTCTCACCGCCGCATGGCAAAATGTGTAGAATCTGACGAAATGTGTTTATAAATTGCTACATTTCTCTCCGCCGCATGGCAAAATGTGTAGAATCTGACGAAATGTGTTTATAAATTGCTACATTACTCTCCGCCGCATGGCAAAATGTGTAGAATCTGACGAAATGTGTTTATAAATTGCTACATTTCTCTCCGCCGCATGGCAAAATGTGTAGAATCTGACGAAATGTGTTTATAAATTGCTACATTTCTCTCCGCCGCATGGCAAAATGTGTAGAATCTGACGAAATGTGTTTATAAATTGCTACATTTCTCTCCGCCACATGGCAAAATGTGTAGAATCTGACGAAATGTGTTTATAAATTGCTACATTTTCTCTCCGCCACATGGCAAAATGTGTAGAATCTGACGAAATGTGTTTATAAATTGCTACATTTCTCTCCGCCACATGGCAAAATGTGTAGAATCTGACGAAATGTGTTTATAAATTGCTACATTTCTCTCCGCCACATGGCAAAATGTGTAGAATCTGACGAAATGTGTTTATAAATTGCTACATTTTCTCTCCGCCACATGGCAAAATGTGTAGAATCTGACGAAATGTGTTTATAAATTGCTACATTTCTCTCCGCCACATGGCAAAATGTGTAGAATCTGACGAAATGTGTTTATAAATTGCTACATTTTCTCTCCGCCACATGGCAAAATGTGTAGAATCTGACGAAATGTGTTTATAAATTGCTACATTTCTCTCCGCCACATGGCAAAATGTGTAGAATCTGACGAAATGTGTTTATAAATTGCTACATTTCTCTCCGCCACATGGCAAAATGTGTAGAATCTGACGAAATGTGTTTATAAATTGCTACATTTCTCTCCGCCACATGGCAAAATGTGTAGAATTTGACGAAATGTGTTTATAAATTGCTACATTTTCTCTCCGCCACATGGCAAAATGTGTAGAATCTGACGAAATGTGTTTATAAATTGCTACATTTCTCTCCGCCACATGGCAAAATGTGTAGAATCTGACGAAATGTGTTTATAAATTGCTACATTTTCTCTCCGCCACATGGCAAAATGTGTAGAATCTGACGAAATGTGTTTATAAATTGCTACATTTCTCTCCGCCACATGGCAAAATGTGTAGAATCTGACGAAATGTGTTTATAAATTGCTACATTTCTCTCCGCCACATGGCAAAATGTGCAGAATCTGACGAAATGTGTTTATAAATTGCTACATTTCTCTCCGCCACATGGCAAAATGTGTAGAATCTGACGAAATGTGTTTATAAATTGCTACATTTCTCTCCGCCACATGGCAAAATGTGTAGAATCTGACGAAATGTGTTTATAAATTGCTACATTTCTCTCCGCCACATGGCAAAATGTGTAGAATCTGACGAAATGTGTTTATAAATTGCTACATTTCTCTCCGCCACATGGCAAAATGTGTAGAATTTGACGAAATGTGTTTATAAATTGCTACATTTTCTCTCCGCCACATGGCAAAATGTGTAGAATCTGACGAAATGTGTTTATAAATTGCTACATTTCTCTCCGCCACATGGCAAAATGTGTAGAATCTGACGAAATGTGTTTATAAATTGCTACATTTTCTCTCCGCCACATGGCAAAATGTGTAGAATCTGACGAAATGTGTTTATAAATTGCTACATTTCTCTCCGCCACATGGCAAAATGTGTAGAATCTGACGAAATGTGTTTATAAATTGCTACATTTCTCTCCGCCACATGGCAAAATGTGCAGAATCTGACGAAATGTGTTTATAAATTGCTACATTTCTCTCCGCCACATGGCAAAATGTGTAGAATCTGACGAAATGTGTTTATAAATTGCTACATTTCTCTCCGCCACATGGCAAAATGTGTAGAATCTGACGAAATGTGTTTATAAATTGCTACATTTCTCTCCGCCACATGGCAAAATGTGTAGAATCTGACGAAATGTGTTTATAAATTGCTACATTTCTCTCCGCCACATGGCAAAATGTGTAGAATCTGACGAAATGTGTTTATAAATTGCTACATTTCTCTCCGCCACATGGCAAAATGTGTAGAATCTGACAAAATGTGTTTCTAAATTGCTACATTTCTCTCCGCCACATGGCAAAATGTGTAGAATCTGACGAAATGTGTTTATAAATTGCTACATTTCTCTCCGCCACATGGCAAAATGTGTAGAATCTGACGAAATGTGTTTATAAATTGCTACATTTCTCTCCGCCACATGGCAAAATGTGTAGAATCTGACGAAATGTGTTTATAAATTGCTACATTTCTCTCCGCCACATGGCAAAATGTGTAGAATCTGACGAAATGTGTTTATAAATTGCTACATTTCTCTCCGCCACATGGCAAAATGTGTAGAATCTGACGAAATGTGTTTATAAATTGCTACATTTCTCTCCGCCACATGGCAAAATGTGTAGAATCTGACGAAATGTGTTTATAAATTGCTACATTTCTCTCCGCCACATGGCAAAATGTGTAGAATCTGACAAAATGTGTTTATAAATTGCTACATTTCTCTCCGCCACATGGCAAAATGTGTAGAATCTGACGAAATGTGTTTATAAATTGCTACATTTCTCTCCGCCACATGGCAAAATGTGTAGAATCTGACGAAATGTGTTTATAAATTGCTACATTTCTCTCCGCCACATGGCAAAATGTGTAGAATCTGACGAAATGTGTTTATAAATTGCTACATTTCTCTCCGCCACATGGCAAAATGTGTAGAATCTGACGAAATGTGTTTATAAATTGCTACATTTCTCTCCGCCACATGGCAAAATGTGTAGAATCTGACGAAATGTGTTTATAAATTGCTACATTTCTCTCCGCCACATGGCAAAATGTGTAGAATCTGACGAAATGTGTTTATAAATTGCTACATTTCTCTCCGCCACATGGCAAAATGTGTAGAATCTGACGAAATGTGTTTATAAATTGCTACATTTCTCTCCGCCACATGGCAAAATGTGTAGAATCTGACGAAATGTGTTTATAAATTGCTACATTTCTCTCCGCCACATGGCAAAATGTGTAGAATCTGACGAAATGTGTTTATAAATTGCTACATTTCTCTCCGCCACATGGCAAAATGTGTAGAATCTGACGAAATGTGTTTATAAATTGCTACATTTCTCTCCGCCACATGGCAAAATGTGTAGAATCTGACGAAATGTGTTTATAAATTGCTACATTTCTCTCCGCCACATGGCAAAATGTGTAGAATCTGACGAAATGTGTTTATAAATTGCTACATTTCTCTCCGCCACATGGCAAAATGTGTAGAATCTGATGAAATTTGTTTAAAAATTGCTACATTTTCTCTCCGCCCCATGGCAAAATGTGTAGAATCTGACGAAATGTGTTTATAAATTGCTACATTTCTCTCCGCCACATGGCAAAATGTGTAGAATCTGACGAAATGTGTTTATAAATTGCTACATTTCTCTCCGCCACATGGCAAAATGTGTAGAATCTGACGAAATGTGTTTATAAATTGCTACATTTCTCTCCGCCACATGGCAAAATGTGTAGAATCTGACGAAATGTGTTTATAAATTGCTACATTTCTCTCCTCCACATGGCAAAATGTGTAGAATCTGACGAAATGTGTTTATAAATTGCTACATTTCTCTCCGCCACATGGCAAAATGTGTAGAATTGCAGGAAATTAACGTAATTGTTTTTCTTCTTCTCCGCAGCCAAGAGGGGGACCACTAAAATATTTCACCTGCAAGATGGGCGCCTCCCTCCCAAACCAAATCTTATTTAGGGCCCCCAAAAAGATAGAGCTGGCCCTGCTGTGAGGCGTCACTCACCCATTGGCCAGTTGTCGTAAACGTGTTTGGCGATGTCTGCGGCCGAGTCGTTGGGGGAGAACAGGAACTCTTTCGTCTTCCCACTGACCAGGATGAGACGTAGGTTCATCTGAAACACACAAGGGGAGAGGAAGGGGTGAGGAGCTGCCACACAAACAGACCAGGCGGAGAAGAAATCACTTTAAAGCACACTATCAAATCAGCTTATAGCTCATAGCCTGAGAGAGCCCTGCAACACACACGCACAGGTACACACATAGCACTACAGGAATTTACAAACAATATAATCTCTCTCTCACAAACACACACACACACACACACACACACACACAGTACAAGTACACACACACACACAGGAAACCAGGCTGTGTTTATTAACTCTTATTTAAAAAAAAGGTATTGTTCACTAGGATAGAAAAAATATTTTTTTAAATACGCAATGTACCTTCAGAGATACACACATAATCTCACATGGTTCTGTTCGCTAACCTGAAGGGCACATGTACGGATTATTTCTTAAAATCCACCCAAAACCTCGTTACTATAATTTACAGCGTTAATCACAGGAGGCAGCTGAGTGGAGGACGGGCTCATAGTAATGTTTTATACCCTTCCACCCATTCCACTCCAGTCATTACCACGAGCCCTGTCCTCCATTCCACTGATTCCACTCCAGCCATTACCATGAGCCCTGTCCTCCATTCCACTCCAGTCATTACCACGAGCCCCGTCCTCCATTCCACTGATTCCACTCCAGTCATTACCACGAGCCCTGTCCTCCAGTCCACCCATTCCACTCCAGTCATTACCACGAGCCCTGTCCTCCATTCCACTGATTCCACTCCAGTCATTACCACGAGCCCTGTCCTCCATTCCACCCATTCCACTCCAGTCATTACCACGAGCCCTGTCCTCCATTCCACCCATTCCACTCCAGTCAATACCACGAGCCCCGTCCTCCATTCCACTGATTCCACTCCAGTCATTACCACGAGCCCCGTCCTCCATTCCACTGATTCCACTCCAGCCATTACCATGAGCCCTGTCCTCCATTCCACTCCAGTCAATACCACGAGCCCCGTCCTCCATTCCACTGATTCCACTCCAGTCATTACCACGAGCCCTGTCCTCCATTCCACTGATTCCACTCCAGTCATTACCACGAGCCCCGTCCTCCCTGATTAAGGTGCCACCAGCCTCCCGTGCTGTTAAAATAACACTACAATAGAACAGATGTTTCCTTTTGTCGTTAGAATAAGGTTGGTAACACAAATCTGTTGCAGCTCAAGTCGATTACAAAGTCCCACAATGCAATGCTCTCTCTAGGGGCTGGCTGAGTAGCTAGCGACACACAATAGCCACCAAAGATAATATCCGCATGTGAAGTAGCTAGTAAGCTGTAAAATGGGCTAAACAAACTGCACTCTCTCGCCACTGACTTGTTAAATAAAAGGTAAAATAAAAAAGACAATAATAAAATATAAACATTTAAAATATAATATAATATAAAATATAATATAATATAAAATATAATATAAAATATAAAATATAAAAATAAAACATTTTTAACCTGCCTCACAGGCGCATGAAATGCACCCTGGACTGAAGAGCCAGATAAATAGGAGAAATGTGTTAGACCCTCTGTTAAATTACACATTTCTCCAGGTAGGAATATTGCAAATAATATAAACAATGGCTCTGATTCAGATATGTTGGATTAAATGACACATTTCGGATGAATCCATTCAGTTGTACAACTGACTAGGTATCCCCCGCCCCCCTTTCCCTTTCTGTTGTACAACTGACTAGGTATCCCCCCCCCTTCCCTTTCCGTTCTATAACTGACTAGGTACCCCCCCCCCTTCCCTTTCTGTTCTATAACTGACTAGGTACCCCCCCCCCCTTTCTGTTCTATAACTGACTAGGTACCCACCCCCTTTCTGTTCTATAACTGACTAGGTACCCCCCCCCCCCTTTTCTGTTCTATAACTGACTAGGAACCCCCCCCCCCCCCCCTTTTCTTTTCTATAACTGACTTGTTACCCCCCCCCCTTTCTGTTCTATAACTGACTAGGTACCCCCCCCCTTTCTGTTCTATAACTGACTAGGTACCCCCCCCCCCTTTTCTGTTCTATAACTGACTAGGTACCCCCCCCCCCCTTTCTGTTCTATAACTGACTAGGTACCCCCCCCCCCCTTTCTGTTCTATAACTGACTAGGTACCCCCCCCCCCCCCCCCCCTTTCTGTTCTATAACTGACTAGGTACCCCCCCCCCCCCCTTTCTGTTCTATAACTGACTAGGTACCCCCCCCTTTCTGTTCTATAACTGACTAGGTACCCCCCCCCCTTTCTGTTCTATAACTGACTAGGTACCCCCCCCCCTTTCTGTTCTATAACTGACAAGGTACCCCCCCCCCCTTTCTGTTCTATAACTGACTAGGTACCCCCCCCCCCTTTCTGTTCTATAACTGACTAGGTACCCCCCCCTTTATGTTCTATAACTGACTAGGTACCCCCCCCCCCCCCTTTCTGTTCTATAACTGACTAGGTACCCCCCCCCCCCCCTTTCTGTTCTATAACTGACTAGGTACCCCCCCCCCCCCTTTCTGTTCTATAACTGACTAGGTACCCCCCCCCCTTTCTGTTCTATAACTGACTAGGTACCCCCCCCCCTTTCTGTTATATAACTGACTAGGTACCTCCCCCCCTTTCTGTTCTATAACTGACTAGGTACCCCCCCCCCCCCCCTTTCTGTTCTATAACTGACTAGGTACCCCCCCCCCCCCCCCCCCCCCCCCCCTTCTGTTCTATAACTGACTAGGTACCCCCCCCCCCCCCTTTCTGTTCTATAACTGACTAGGTACCCCCCCCCCCTTTTCTGTTCTATAACTGACTAGGAACCCCCCCCCCCCCCCCTTTTCTTTTCTATAACTGACTTGGTACCCCCCCCCTTTCTGTTCTATAACTGACTAGGTACCCCCCCCCTTTCTGTTCTATAACTGACTAGGTACCCCCCCCCCCTTTTCTGTTCTATAACTGACTAGGTACCCCCCCCCCCCTTTCTGTTCTATAACTGACTAGGTACCCCCCCCCCCCCTTTCTGTTCTATAACTGACTAGGTACCCCCCCCCCCCCCCCCTTTCTGTTCTATAACTGACTAGGTACCCCCCCCCCCCTTTCTGTTCTATAACTGACTAGGTACCCCCCCCTTTCTGTTCTATAACTGACTAGGTACCCCCCCCCCCTTTCTGTTCTATAACTGACTAGGTACCCCCCCCCCTTTCTGTTCTATAACTGACAAGGTACCCCCCCCCCCTTTCTGTTCTATAACTGACTAGGTACCCCCCCCCCTTTCTGTTCTATAACTGACTAGGTACCCCCCCCTTTATGTTCTATAACTGACTAGGTACCCCCCCCCCCCCCCCCCCCCCCCCCCTTTCTGTTCTATAACTGACTAGGTACCCCCCCCCCCCCTTTCTGTTCTATAACTGACTAGGTACCCCCCCCCCCCTTTCTGTTCTATAACTGACTAGGTACCCCCCCCCCTTTCTGTTCTATAACTGACTAGGTACCCCCCCCCCCCCTTTCTGTTCTATAACTGACTAGGTACCCCCCCCCCCCCCCCCCTTCTGTTCTATAACTGACTAGGTACCCCCCCCCCCTTTCTGTTCTATAACTGACTAGGTACCCCCCCCCCTTTCTGTTCTATAACTGACTAGGTACCCCCCCCCCCTTTCTGTTCTATAACTGACTAGGTACCCCCCCCCCCTTTTCTGTTCTATAACTGACTAGGTACCCCCCCCCCTTTCTGTTCTATAACTGACTAGGTATCCCCCCCCCCCCTTCTGTTCTATAACTGACTAGGTACCCCCCCCCCCTTTCAATCAGAATGAGTATTTCTCCACAAAAGGGCTTTAATACAGACTCCTCATTGCGTTGTGTGACAAAACTGCACATTTTAGTGTGGCCTTTTATTGTCCCCAGCACAAGGTGCACCTGTGTAATGATCATACTGTTTAATCAGCTTCTTGATATGTTCACATCTGTCAGGTGGATGGATTATCTTGACAAAAGGTGAAATGCTCACTAACAGGGATGTAAACTAATTTGTGCCTGAAATTTGAGAGGAATAAGCTTCTTTTTTGTGTGCGTACAGAACATTTCTGGGATCTTTTATTTCAGTTCATTAAACATAAAACACTTTACATGTTGCGTTTAAAAAATGAATCTGGTGTAGAACTAGTAAATCATGCAGTACAGTCCAAAAAATATTTTGATATTTCTGTTCAGTGTAGTGAGAGTGACTATATGCTACGTCACACCACATGTTCAGTGTAGTGAGAGTGACTATATGCTACGTCACACCACATGTTCAGTGTAGTGAGAGTGACTATATGCTACGTCACACCACATGTTCAGTGTAGTGAGAGTGACTATATGCTACGTCACACCACATGTTCAGTGTAGTGAGAGTGACTATATGCTACGTCACACCACATGTTCAGTGTAGTGAGAGTGACTATATGCTACGTCACACCACATGTTCAGTGTAGTGAGAGTGACTATATGCTACGTCACACCACATGTTCAGTGTAGTGAGAGTGACTATATGCTACGTCACACCACGTGTTCAGTGTAGTGAGAGTGACTATATGCTACGTCACACCACATGTTCAGTGTAGTGAGAGTGACTATATGCTACGTCACACCACATGTTCAGTGTAGTGAGAGTGACTATATGCTACGTCACACCACATGTTCAGTGTAGTGAGAGTGACTATATGCTACGTCACACCACATGTTCAGTGTAGTGAGAGTGACTATATGCTACGTCACACCACATGTTCAGTGTAGTGAGAGTGACTATATGCTACGTCACACCACATGTTCAGTGTAGTGAGAGTGACTATATGCTACGTCACACCACATGTTCAGTGTAGTGAGAGTGACTATATGCTACGTCACACCACATGTTCAGTGTAGTGAGAGTGACTATATGCTACGTCACACCACATGTTCAGTGTAGTGAGAGTGACTATATGCTACGTCACACCACATGTTCAGTGTAGTGAGAGTGACTATATGCTACGTCACACCACATGTTCAGTGTAGTGAGAGTGACTATATGCTACGTCACACCACATGTTCAGTGTAGTGAGAGTGACTTTGTATCATGGCACAATATTTTTTTTATATAAAAAGGTACAATCATACCCTCATAGTACGGTGAAGGTTCAATTCTGTTTCTCAGGATACAAATGTATCTTGATGGTCTGTACCCTTGCTTATCAGAAAAAGCAGCAGGTAACCTAGAGGTTAGGAGTGTTGGGTCAGTAACACAGTTTAATAGGGGCAGCAGGTAACCTAGAGGTTAGGAGTGTTGGGTCAGTAACACAGTTTAATATGGGCAGCAGGTAACCTAGAGGTTAGGAGTGTTGGGTCAGTAACACAGTTTAATAGGGGCAGCAGGTAACCTAGAGGTTAGGAGTGTCTGCTAAATGACTCACTACTGTAAGTCTCTTTGGATAAGAGTGTCTGTTAAATGACTCTCTACTGGAAGTCTCTCTGGATCAGAGTCTGTTAAATGACTCTCTACTCTCTAACGCGCCAATGTAAACTCAGTTTTTTTTATATAAATATGAACTTTATCAAACAAAACATACATGTATTGTGTAACATGAAGTCCTATGAGTGTCATCTGATGAAGATAATTCCTGGAAACGGGAGGGAATAACCAGGAAATCCTGTCTGTAATATTCCTGGAAACAGGAGGGAATAACCAGGAAATCCTGTCTGTAATATTCCTGGAAACAGGAAGGAATAACCAGGAAATCCTGTCTGTAATATTCCTGGAAACGGGAGGGAATAACCAGGAAATCCTGTCTCTAATATTCCTGGAAACGGGAGGGAATAACCAGGAAATCCTGAGTTTAACAACCAATCAATTCATTCAAACTGGAAGAAGTAAAGCAACACTAAATCTACCATTAATAAAACATTATGTTTATTATTATTATTATTTATTAAATATGGTTTATTTAACTAAAGCTACTTTGAAAAAGTAATTCACTACATCCAAACTACGTGGTGAAAATTTTTCATATCTAAATCTGAATTGGCAAAGATTACAAATTGCAAGGTCAGATCGGTCTGGAGTCAGATGGTAATAGGAAGAACAGATCAGTCTGGAGTCAGGTGGTAATAGGAAGAACAGATCGGTCTGGAGTTAGATGGTAATAGGAAGAGCAGATCAGTCTGGAGTCAGATGGTAATAGGAAGAACAGATCAGTCTGTAGTCAGGTGTGAATTGCACAAACAGATCAGTCTGGAGTCAGATTGTAATAGGAAGAACAGATCAGTCTGGAGTCAGGTGGTAATAGGAAGAACAGATCAGTCTGGAGTCAGGTGGTAATAGGAAGAACAGATCAGTCTGGAGTTAGATGGTAATAGGAAGAACAGATCAGTCTGGAGTCATATTGTAATAGGAAGAACAGATCAGTCTGGAGTCAGGTGGTAATAGGAAGAACAGGTCAGTCTGGAGTTAGATGGTAATAGGAAGAACAGATCAGTCTGGAGTCAGGTGTTAATAGGAAGAACAGATCAGTCTGGAGTCAGATGGTAATAGGAAGAACAGATCAGTCTGGAGTCAGGTGGTAATAGGAAGAACAGATCGGTCTGGAGTTAGATGGTAATAGGAAGAGCAGATCAGTCTGGAGTCAGATGGTAATAGGAAGAACAGATCAGTCTGTAGTCAGGTGTGAATTGCACAAACAGATCAGTCTGGAGTCAGATTGTAATAGGAAGAACAGATCAGTCTGGAGTCAGGTGGTAATAGGAAGAACAGATCAGTCTGGAGTCAGGTGGTAATAGGAAGAACAGATCAGTCTGGAGTCAGGTGGTAATAGGAAGAACAGATCAGTCTGTAGTTAGATGGTAATAGGAAGAGCAGATCGGTCTGGAGTCAGATGGTAATAGGAAGAACATATCAGTCTGGAGTCAGATTGTAATAGGAAGAACAGATCAGTCTGGAGTGAGGTGTTGACACCGTGTAATTCAGTCTATTACACACAACAACTGTTTCAAGTAAGAATTATGCAGGTTTGATGGCGGAAAATAATGGGAATTCTTGCCTAAGACACCGGAGCTCCAAGGCATGCATCGAAATAGCTAAACAGCTAACTTCGAACCAATGTGGTGTGGTGGCGGTGTATTCTAGGGGCTTATGGTTTGGAACAGGAAAACGGAACATTAGAGACTGATTGACATGCTCTCTCTAACTCTCCCTATCTCTCTCTCTCTCCCCCTCTCCCTCCCTCTCTCTCTCTCTCCCTCTCTCTCATGTACAGTATGTCCTCTTGTGATTGTGTTATTTCATTGGATGTTATCTGATACTCTTCTGCTTTGACAATGCATTTCCTGCCAATAAAGCTTTATTAAAGATAAGAGCCTGAGAGAGAGAGAGGGATAGAGAACCAGAAACAGGGATAAAGAGAGAGTCACAGAGAGAGGGATAGAGAACCAGAAACAGGGATAGAGAGAGAGGGATATAGAACCAGAAACAGGGATAGAGAGAGAGGGATAGAGAACCAGAAACAGGGATAAAGAGAGAGTCACAGAGAGAGGGATAGAGAACCAGAAACAGGGATAAAGAGAGAGTCACAGAGAGAGGGATAGAGAACCAGAAACAGGGATAAAGAGAGAGTCACAGAGAGAGGGATAGAGAACCAGAAACAGGGATAGAGAGAGAGGGATATAGAACCAGAAACAGGGATAGAGAGAGAGGGATAGAGAACCAGAAACAGGGATAAAGAGAGAGTCACAGAGAGAGGGATAGAGAACCAGAAACAGGGATAGAGAGAGAGAGGGATAGAGAACCAGAAACAGGGATAAAGAGAGAGTCACAGAGAGAGGGATAGAGAACCAGAAACAGGGATAGAGAGAGAGGGCTAGAGAACCAGAAACAGGGATAAAGAGAGAGTCACAGAGAGAGGGATAGAGAACCAGAAACAGGGATAGAGAGAGAGGGATATAGAACCAGAAACAGGGATAGAGAGAGAGGGATAGAGAACCAGAAACAGGGATAAAGAGAGAGTCACAGAGAGAGGGATAGAGAACCAGAAACAGGGATAAAGAGAGAGTCACAGAGAGAGGGATAGAGAACCAGAAACAGGGATAAAGAGAGAGTCACAGAGAGAGGGATAGAGAACCAGAAACAGGGATAGAGAGAGAGGGATATAGAACCAGAAACAGGGATAGAGAGAGAGGGATAGAGAACCAGAAACAGGGATAAAGAGAGAGTCACAGAGAGAGGGATAGAGAACCAGAAACAGGGATAGAGAGAGAGGGATATAGAACCAGAAACAGGGATAGAGAGAGAGAGGGATAGAGAACCAGAAACAGGGATAAAGAGAGTCACAGAGAGAGGGATAGAGAACCAGAAACAGGGATAGAGAGAGAGGGATATAGAACCAGAAACAGGGATAGAGAGAGAGGGATAGAGAACCAGAAACAGGGATAAAGAGAGAGTCACAGAGAGAGGGATAGAGAACCAGAAACAGGGATAGAGAGAGAGGGATAGAGAATCAGAAACAGGGATAGAGAGAGAGGGATATAGAACCAGAAACAGGGATAGAGAGAGAGAGGGATAGAGAACCAGAAACAGGGATAAAGAGAGTCACAGAGAGAGGGATAGAGAACCAGAAACAGGGATAAAGAGAGTCACAGAGAGGGGGGGAGCAAAAGAGACAGAAAAAAAGATGGAGAGAGAGAGAGGGAAAAAAGAGAGGGGGAGAAGTCATTCCAGATTCTCTCTTTCGGTAACCATGGGGTTTCCACGGTGTTACTATGGCACGTCACCATGACAACAGCCGGTGCAATGGTGAGTTGCTGACCTGGTAACACCTTCAACACAGAGCAACCTGGATACCTATTTGTCCCTTCTCCTCCTACCTCACACTTGGCTTCTGTCTCTCACTCTCATTCTTCCTTCTCTCACCGTGCTCTTTCTCCAATCATCTAGTTTTAAACTCTACTGCTGTTCTCCCTCGCAGGCTCCCCCTTGCTTTTCATTCTTTCTCTCTATCCCTCAGATTTTTCTGTACCTCCTTTTCTCTCTCTCTCTCTCTCCCTCGTGGCTCCCTCTCCTTCCCTGAAGGCAGGCCTCTTCTCCCTCTCCTTCCCTGAAGGCAGGCCTCTTCTCGCTCTCATTTTCTCTCTCTCTTCCTCGTGGCTCCCTCTCCTTCCCTGAAGGCAGGCCTCTTCTCCCTCTCCTTTTCTCTCTCTCTCCCTCGTGGCTCCCTCTCCTTCCCTGAAGGCAGGCCTCTTCTCTCTCTCCTTTTCTCTCTCCCTCATGGCTCCCTCTCCTTCCCTTGAAGGCAGGCCTCTTCTCTCTCTCTCCTTTTCTCTCTCCCTCGTGGCTCCCTCTCCTTCCTTGAAGGCAGGCCTCTTCTCCCTCTCCTTCTCTCTCTCTACCTCAGGGGACTCCATCCCCCTCTTTTCTTTCTTCCACAGAGGGAATATTAGAACTTCTGAGGACCCTTTTTTTCTCAATTTCCACCTGAATGACGTGCCCAAAGTAAACTGCTTGTTGCTCAGGCCCTGAAGCCAGGATATGCATATAATTGGTACCATTGGAAGGAAAACACTGAAGTGTGTAGTGGTAAAATAATGTAGGATAATATAACACAATAGATATGGTAAGAAAAAAAATCAAAAGAAAAACCAACCAGATGTCTTTTTTGAGAGCGAGACCATCCTCTTCGAATGGCAAATATGAGGCAAGTATCATTTTGAAAATAGCTCCCTGGATGCAATTCCTATGGCTTCCACCGGGTGTCAGCAGTCTATGATCAAGATTTCAGGCTTGTAACATCAAAAACGAAGAAGAAATATCAGTTTTAGAACAGGGACACAGTCTTGGAAATTTGTGTTTTGGCTCGACATGAAGACAAGATGCACCTGTTAAAATGGGTTTCCTATTGAACATACTTCTTTCAGTAAGAAAAATTATAGTTTGATTACATTTTAGGGATCTGAGGAGTAAATAGAAACGTATTTTGAGATTTTCAGATTCCTTTCTCTGCATGTTGAAAGACTGGATAACTCAAATCGATGGCGCCAACTAAACAGACTTTTTGGGATATAAAGAAGGATTTTATCTAACAAAATGACACTACATGTTGTAGCTGGGACCCTTTGGATGACAAATCAGAGGGAGATTTTCAAAAAGTAACTGAATATTTAATCGCTATTTGTGAATGTATGAAACCTGTGCCGGTGGAAAAATATTTTGATGTGGGGCGCGGGCCTCAAACAATCGCATGGTATGTTCTCTCTAATAGCTACTGTACATCGGACAGAGCAGTTAGATTAACAAGAATTTAACCTTTCAACCGATATAAGACACTTGTATGTATCTAAATGTTTACTATCTATAATATCTATGATTATGCCAGCGGGACACCTAGCCGTGACTGTAGGAGGTGGTAATGAAGAGTCACAGTCAGGTGAGGGAAATCTATTCCATGACTGACTATCTACCTAAACCAACCAGCAGCTGGGGAGAAGGGAGCAACACTCACCGCTTGAATTACTTATACAGTGAGTGTAATGATAATAATTACTTATACATAGTGTACAATAATGATAACGCCTTTTAATCCTTGACTAATATACAGCGAGGCTTTTCCCCCTGTGATTTAAAGCGGAAAGTATTCAGACCTCGTGACTTTTTCTCACATTTTGTTACGTTACAACCTTATTCTGAATTGGATTACATTGTTTTGTTCCCCTCATCAATCAACACACAATATCCCATAATAACAAATGCAAAAACATGTTTTTGCAAAGTTATTAAGAATAAAAGGCTGAAATATTCCATTTACTGTAAGTATTCAGACCCTTTACTCAGTCGTTTGTTGAAGCACCTTTGGCAGCGATTACAAGTCTTATTGGGTATGACGCTACAAGCTTGGCACACCTGTATTTGTGGAGTTTCTCCCATTCTTCTCTGCAGATCCTCTCAAGCTCTGTGTAGATTACTGTGTGTTTCGCACGCCTCTATGAAGAGCTACAACTAAACTCTCCGTGAAGCGAAAAAGGTCTGTAGGCGTGAATAAGGATGACAACAGGATGAATGTGGTACCGTTTACAAGGACTTTATTCCTTTACACGGTAATATGGAGAAAAGGGGCTGGACGGAACCAAAGCAAAGAAAGTAAATCTCAAAGCCTCCCCCTTCTCCTATCTTACCTGCCTACCCACTACTTACCTAATTTAGCACCACCTGGTGCACTAACCAAAATACATATAAATGGAAATCAAATTTATCAACCCATGGAGGTCTGGATTTGGAGTCACACTCAAAATTAAAGTGGAAAACCACACTACAGGCTGATCCAACTTTCCTGTAATGTCCTTATTAAAACAAGTCAAAATGAGGCTCAGTAGTGTGTGTGGCCTCCACGTGCCTGTATGACCTCCCTACAACGCCTGGGCATGCTCCTGATGAGGTGGCGAATGGTCTCCTGAGGGATCTCCTCCCAGACCTGGACTAAAGCATCCGCCAACTCCTGGACAGTCTGTGGTGGATGGTGCGAGACATGATGCCCCAGATGTGCTCAATTGGATTCAGGTCTGGGGAACGGGCGGGCCAGTCCATAGCATCAATACCTTCCTCTTGCAGGAACTGCTGACACACTCCAGCCACATGAGGTCTAGCATTGTCTTGCATTAGGAGGAACCCAGGGCCAACCGCACCAGCATATGGTCTCACAAGGGGTCTGAGGATCTCATCTCGGTACCTAATGGCAGTCAGGCTACCTCTGGCAAGCACATGGAGGGCCCCCAAAGAAATGCCACCCCACACCATGACTGACCCACCGCCAAACCGGTCATGCTGGAGGATGTTGCAGGCAGCAGAACGTTCTCCACAGCGTCTCCAGACTCTGTCACGTCTGTCACATGTGCTCAGTGTGAACCTGCTTTCATCTGTGAACAGCACAGGGCGCCAGTGGCGAATTTGCCAATCTTGGTGTTCTCTGGCAAATGCCAAACGTCCTGCACGGTGTTGGGCTGTAAGCACAACCCCCACCTGTGGACGTCGGGCCCTCATACCACCCTCATGGAGTCTGTTTCTGACCGTTTGAGCAGACACATGCACATTTGTGGCCTGCTGGAGGTCATTCTGCAGGGCTCTGGCAGTGCTCCTCCTGCTCCTCCTTGCACAAAGGCGGAGGTAGCAGTCCTGCTGCTGGGTTGTTGCCCTCCTACGGCCTCCTCCACGTCTCCTGATGTACTGGCCTGTCTCCTGGTAGCGCCTCCATGCTCTGGACACTTCGCGGACAGACACAGCAAACCTTCTTGCCACAGCTCGCATTGATGTGCCATCCTGGATGAGCTGCACTACCTGAGCCACTTGTATGGGTTGTAGACTCCGTCTCATGCTACCACTAGAGTGAAAGCACCGCCAGCATTCAAAAGTGACCAAAACATCAGCCAGGAAGCATAGGAATTGAGAAGTGGTCTGTGGTCACCACCTGCAGAACCACTCCTTTATTGGGGGTGTCTTGCTAATTGCCTATAATTTTCACCTGTTGTCTATTCCATTTGTATATAAATATATGTAAATATTGCCTACGCACTCCCTAGGTCCCCTTCCCCCTGGGAACAAATGAAACAGGGGAACAAATACTTTCTCAAACAAACTAAGAAACAAAGGACATCAAATATCTGAGCAACAAACTCACAGAACATACCAACTGCTACCAACAACTAACATAGTAAATTATCCACAGCCATCAGCCTCCTCTCTCAGCAATTACCTCCCTCACATTCAATCTCTCTGCAATGACCGCCTAGCAATGAATCTCTCTCCTGAACAAAACACTGGCTTTTATATAGCTTCAGAAGGAATGTGTAATTGGAGACAGCTGCGTCTTGACGTATTGACGAGGGGGCGGGGTCAGCTCTCCAATTAGCCATGGAGTCGACCAATCAGCTGCTTGAGGGATTTCAGGAAGCCATTTCCTGAAATAAACACATTCAAATATACAAACTACAACACATAAACTGGAGAACGTAACACTCTGTCAGGTTGGAGTGTTGCTGCACAGCTATTTTCAGGTCTCTCCAGAGATGTTTGATTGGGTTCAAGTCCGGGCTCTGGCTGGGCCACTCAAGGACATTCAGAGACTTGTCCCGAAGCCACTCCTGCATTGTCTTGGCTGTGTGCTTAGGGTCGTTGTCCTGTTGGAAGGTGAAACTTCACCGCAGTCTGAGGTCCTGAGCGCTCTGGAGCAGGTTTTCATCAAGGCTATCTCTGTATTTTGCTCTGTTCATCTTTCCCTCGATCCTGACTAGTCTCCCAGTCCTTGCTGCTGAAAAACATCCCCACAGCATGATGCTGCCACCACCATGCTTCACTGTAGGGATGTTGCCAGGTTTCTTCCAGATGTGATGCTTGGCATTCAGGCCAAAGAGTTCAATCTTGGTTTCATCAGACCAGAGAATCTTGTTTTTCATGGTCTGAGAGTCCTTTAGGTGCCTTTTGGAACACTCCGGGTGGGCTGTCATGTGCCTTTTACTGAGGAGTGGCTTCCGTCTGGTCACTCTACCATAAAGGCCTGATTGGTGGAGTGCTGCAGAGATGGGAGAACCTTCCAGAAGGACCATCTCCACAGAGGAACGCTAGAGCTCTGTCAAAGTGGCCATCGGGTTCTTGGTCACCTTCCTGACCAAGACCCTTCTCCCCCCGATTGTTCAGTTTGGCCGGGCGGCCAGCTCTAGGAAGAGTCTTGGTGGCTCCAAACTTCTTCCATTTAAGAATGATGGAGGCCACTGTGTTCTTGGGGACTTTCAATACTAGTTTCTGGTAACCCTTCTCCATATCTGTGCCTCGACACAATCCTGTTTCGGAGCTCTACGGACAATTCCTTCGACCTCATGGCTTGGTTTTTGCTCTGACATGCACTGTCAACTGTGGGACCTTATATAGACAGGTCCCACAGTCCCAAATCATGTCCAATCAAATGAATTTACCACAGGTGGACTCCAATCATAGTTGTAGAAACAACTCTAGGATGATCAATGGAAACAGGATGTACCTGACCTCGTGTCTCACAGCGAAGGGTCTGCTGCTGGAGCTAGAGCCAGGAACACCTGTATTTCACTGCACCTGTGTGTGTGTGTGTGTGTGTGTGTGTGTGTGTGTGTGTGTGTGTGTGTGTGTGTGTGTGTGTGTGTGTGTGTGTGTGTGTGTGTGTGTGTGTGTGTGTGTGTGTACATTAGAGAAACAGTGTAATACTATTCTAACTCTTCAGAGGAGAGGAAGCTGACTGTGTAAATACAGGTTTTATGTTTACCATCTCTGACCTAGAAAAACTGAGAGAGAGAGAGAGAGAGAGAGAGAGAGAGAGAGAGAGAGAGAAAAGGGCAACCAGTGAAGAACACACACCATTGTAAATACAACCCATATTTATGCTTATTTATTTTATCTTGTGTCCTTTAACCATTTGTACATTGTTAAAACACTGTATATATATATATATATATATATATATAATATGACATTTGTAATGTCTTTACTGTTTTGAAACCTCTGTATGTGTAATGTCTACTGTTAATTTTTGTTGTTTTTCACTTTATATATTCACTTTGTATGTTGTCTACCTCACTTGCTTTGGCAATGTTAACACATGTTTCCCATGCCAATAAAGCCCTTGAATTGAATTGAATTGAATTGAGAGAGAGAGAGAGAGAGAGAGAGACAAAGAGAGAGACAGAGAGAGAGAGAGAGAGAGAGAGACCAATTAGGATCTGGCTAAAAATACTTGAATCAGTCATAGAGCCCATTGCCCTTTATGGTTGTGAGGTCTGGGCTCCGCTCACCAACCAAGAATTCACAAAATGGGACAAACACCAAATTGAGACTCTGCATGCAGAATTCTGCAAAAAATATCCTCAGTGTGTAACGTAGAACACCAAATAATGCATGCAGAGCAGAATTAGGCCGATACCCACTAATTATCAAAATCCAGAGAAGAGCCATTAAAATCTACAACCACCTAAAAGGAAGTGATTCCCAAACCTTCCATAACAAAGCCATCACCTACAGAGAGATGAACCTGGAGAAGAGTCCCCTAAGCAAGCTGGTCCTGGGGCTCTGTTCACAAACACAAACACACCCCACAGAGCTCCAGGACAACATGTGTAATGTTTACTGTTCATTTGTATTGTTTATTTCACTTTATATATTATCCACCTCACTTGCTTTGGCAATGTTAACACATGTTCCCCATGTCAATAAAGGCCTTGAATTGAATTGAATTGAGAGAGAGACAGAGAGAGAGAGAGAGAGTGTGTGAGGAGGGAGATGGGGGGGGGGACAGAGAGAGAAAAAGGGAGAGAAAGAGAGAGGCCACACTATATCCAGACAGTCCATCTGCAGATGCTCTACTGCTGAACACTATATCCAGACAGTCCATCTACAGATGCTCTACTGCTGAACACTTTAGACAGACAGTCTGTTTCAACCCTCTACTGAGGCAGGACCAGAATAATAAAGTCAATCACCAAGGGACATAGACCAGTCCACTGCTCATTAGGGTTAGTCACTGTCTTGGCTGATTGGCGGCTCTACTTATATTTGACATATACTGGAAGTGTGCAGAGACTCTTTCTCCAGTTTCTCCAGTTATGCCTTTTTGTCTCCATCACAAATCAGTTCAGGGTGGTAGATTCTACCTATTATATTATTATCTACATGTACAGACGACCAAATACAGCAAAATCTCACGTCGTTTCCCAGCAGTCAAATTCCACAAACACAAAACTGGAACTACTTCCATAGGTGGCAGTATACAACAGATGTTGAGCTTCTGTGAGGCTTTAGCAACGAGGCACGAGGTGTAAGTGGGAGGTGAAGGAGGGAGGTGAAGGAGGGAGGTGTAAGTGGGAGGTGAAGGCGGGAGGTGAAGGAGGGAGGGGAAGGAGGGAGGTGAAGGAGGGAGGTGAAGGCGGGAGGTGAAGGAGGGAGGTGAAGGCGGGAGGTGAAGGAGGGAGGTGAAGGCGGGAGGTGAAGGAGGAAGGTGAAGGAGGGAGGTGAAGGAGGGAGGTGAAGGCGGGAGGTGAAGGAGGGAGGTGAAGGAGGGAGGTGAAGGCGGGAGGTGAAGGAGGGAGGTGAAGGCGGGATTCGGCCCCGAATAGAACTACCTTGCAAATAACATATAAAATGGATGGATTTGTAGTAGTTTAAAAACAAGTTTAAAAATGTAACAACGAGCAACCTGCCAAAACACCTGAGTGAGGAAGCTAGTGGTCGACCCAAGCTAGCAAAAGGAGAAAGGTACGGCTGATGAAAAAAATCTAATGTTTCAAGATTAAATGAACGACAAACACGCTTTACTTAAATGTTCTCTCTGCTATCGGAAAGTGGAACCTGGAGCGCCAAGTCTAGGTCCAAAAAGGCATCTAAACAGCTTCTACCCCCAAGACGTAAGACTCCTGAACATCTAATTAAATTACCACCCAGACTATTTGCATTGCCCCCCCCTCTTCTACGATGCTGCTACTCTCTGTTATTATCTATGCATAGTCCACTGTGCCTCCACATTGACTCCACATTGCCTCCACATTGACTCTGTACCGGTACCCCCTGTATATAGTCTCCACATTGACTCTGTACCGTAATACCCTGTATATAGCCTCCACATTGACTCTGTATTGGTACCTCCTGTATATAGTCTCCACATTGACTCTGTATTGGTACCTCCTGTATATAGCCTCCACATTGACTCTGTACTGGTACCCCCTGTATATAGCCTCCACATTGACTCTGTACCGGTACCCCCTGTATATAGCCTCCACATTGACTCTGTACCGTAATACCCTGTATATAGCCTCCACATTGACTCTGTACCGGTACCCCCTGTATATAGCCTCCACATTGACTCTGTACCGGTACCCCTGTATATAGCCTCCACATTGACTCTGTACCGGTACCCCCTGTATATAGCCTCCACATTGACTCTGTACCGGTACCCCCTGTATATAGCCTCCACATTGACTCTGTACCGGGTGCCCCCTGTATACAGTCTCCACATTGACTCTGTACCGGTACCCCCTGTATATAGCCTCCACATTGACTCTGTACCGGTACCCCCTGTATATAGCCTCCACATTGACTCTGTACCGGGTGCCCCCTGTATATAGCCTCCACATTGACTCTGTACCGGTACCCCCTGTATATAGCCTCCACATTGACTCTGTACCGGTACCCCCTGTATATAGCCTCCACATTGACTCTGTACTGGTACCCCCTGTATATAGCCTCCACATTGACTCTGTACCGGTACCCCCTGTATATAGCCTCCACATTGACTCTGTACCGGGTGCCCCCTGTATATAGCCTCCACATTGACTCTGTACCGGTACCCCCTGTATATAGCCTCCACATTGACTCTGTACCGGTACCCCCTGTATATAACCTCCACATTGACTCTGTACCGGTACCCCCTGTATATAACCTCCACATTGACTCTGTACCGGTACCCCCTGTATATAACCTCCACATTGACTCTGTACCGGTACCCCCTGTATATAACCTCCACATTGACTCTGTACCGGTACCCCCTGTATATAGCCTCCACATTGACTCTGTACCGGTACCCCCTGTATATAGCCTCCACATTGACTCTGTACCGGGTGCCCCCTGTATATAGCCTCCACATTGACTCTGTACCGGTACCCCCTGTATATAGCCTCCACATTGACTCTGTACCGGTACCCCCTGTATATAACCTCCACATTGACTCTGTACCGGTACCCCCTGTATATAGCCTCCACATTGACTCTGTACCGGTACCCCCTGTATATAACCTCCACATTGACTCTGTACCGGTACCCCCTGTATATAACCTCCACATTGACTCTGTACCGGTACCCCCTGTATATAACCTCCACATTGACTCTGTACCGGGTGCCCCCTGTATATAGCCATTTGATATGAAGAAGTGTGCTTGTTTCAATACCTAATACATACAGTGAGAAACACCCACCTGACAAAAAAAAATACAATTCAGCAATTTACTGCTTTGCTGAACGGACAGCTGGTGGACAGAAGGACCTCTGTTGCAGACACATTGACTTGAGGATCTTAGCTACGCAGACATACTGAAAGAGTGCTGTTTTTTTGTGTGTCTTCAGTCTTCCGCTAAAATAATGTATGATGACTTCAGTAACAAAGATGTTATTTTTGAAGAAAATAAAAGGAGTACAACTATCGGACAACCATAATAAGAAGGGTTGAAGACATAGGAGAAGATATGAGGCTGATCTCACCGGCTCAGCGTTTCTGCATAGCATTGGAAAGCTCAGCTATATTCAAATGTACTGGACTATCAGAAGCTTCTAAAGCCGTGACATCATTTTCTGGAATTTTCCAAGCTGTTTAAAGGCACAGTCAACTCAGCGTATGTAAACTTCTGACCCACTAGAATTGTGATACCGGGAATTATAAGTGAAATAATCTGTCTGTAAACAATTGTTGGAATGAATGACTTGTGTCGTGCACAAAGTAGATGTCCTAACCGAATTGCCAAAACTATAGTTTGTTTACAAGACGTTTGTGGAGTGGTTGAAAAACGAGTTTTAATGACTCCAACCTGAGTGTAAACTTCTGACTTCAACTGCATCTCTATAATCGTATCACATTAAGAGACCACACCACTGCTCTCTGTATAGGCAACTCATTAACAAGGCACAGAGAGAAGCCATACCACTGCTCTCTGTATAGGCAACTCATTAACAATGCACAGAGAGAAGCCATACCACTGCTCTCTGTATAGGCAACTCATTAACAATGCACAGAGAGAAGTCATACCACTTCTCTGTATAGGCAACTCACTAACAATGCACAGAGAGAAGCTATATCATTGCTCTGTATAGGCAACTCATTAACAATGCACAGAGAGAAGTCATACCACTGCTCTCTATATAGACAACGCATTAACAATGCACAGAGAGAAGCCATATCATTGCTCTGTATAGGCAACTCATTAACAATGCACATAGAGAAGTCATACCACTGCTCTCTATATAGGCAACTCATTAACAAGGCACAGAGAGAAGTCATACCACTGCTCTCTGTATAGGCAACTCATTAACAATGCACAGAGAGAAGTCATACCACTGCTCTCTATATTGGCAACTCATTAACAATGCACAGAGAGAAGTCATACCACTGCTCTCTATATAGGCAACTCATTAACAATGCACAGAGAGAGGTCATACCACTGCTCCACACCCTTTCAGAAGAAGGTATGCTGCTCTTGGACTGTAGCACCCTTGTGTAATGTAATGTACTGTGATGTAATGTACTGTGATTGTATTGTACTGTGATGTATTGTGATGTAATGTACTGTGATGTACTGTAATGTAATTATATAACTTGTTATATTTGGGGCAAATTCAACACAACACATCACTGAGTGCCACACTCCATATTTTCAATCATAATTGTGGCTGCATCATGTTATGGGTATGCTTGTAATTGTTAAGGACGGGGGAGTTTTGAGGATAAAAAGATACAGAATGGAGCTAAGCACAGGCAAAACCTGGAGGGAAACCTGATTCATTCTGCTTTCGACCAAACACTGGGAGATGATTTCACCTTTCAGCAGGACAATAACCTAAAACACAAGGCCAAATCTACACTGGAGTTGGTTACCAAGACGACAGTGAATGTTCATGAGTGGCCGAGTTAGCGTTTTTACTTAAATCTACTTTAATCTGTGGCAAGACCTGAAAATTGTTGTATAGCAATGATCAACAACCAATTTGACAGAGCTTGAAGAATTTAAAAAATAATTATAATGGGAAAATGTTGCACAATCCAAGTGTGGAAAACCCTTAGAGACTCACAGCTGTGATCGCTACCTAAGGCGCTACCTAATTAACTTTTAACAAGGCACACCTTGTTAATTGAAATGCATTCCAGGTGACTCACCTCTTGAAGCTGGTTGAGAGAATGCCAAGACTGTGCAAAGCTGTCAGCAAGGCAAAGGGTGGCTACTTTGAAGAATCTAATATATAAAATGTATCATGTAGTAACACTTTTTTGGTTACTACATGATTCCATATATGTTATTTCATAGTTTTGATGTATTCGCGATGATTCTACAACGTAGAAAATAGTAAAAAAATAAATATATATATATATAAACCATTGAATGAGTAGATGTGTCCAAACGTTTAACTGGCACTCTATGTAAATGAGAGATTTCTATATTTCATTTTCAATTAATTTGCTAAAATGTTGTAAAAAAACGTTTTCACTTTGTCATTTTCCGGGTATTGTGTGTAGATGGGTGAGAAAAAAATAATATAGAATCCATTTTAAATTCCGTCTTTAACGCAACAAATGAAGAACAAGTAAAGGGGTATGAAGACTTCCTGAAGGCACTGTATGTAAGGAAGGAAGGAAGGAAGGAAGGAAGGAAGGAAGGAAGGAAGGAAGGAAGGAAGGAAGGAAGGAAGGACATATCATCTGTCATCTTCTTTAATACACTCATCCATCCATCCATCTGTCCGTTCTCTATCACCTCACACAGGAAAGTCATCCCCTCTCACCTGTCCATCCCCTCTCTCCTCTCATCTGCCCTTCCCCTCTCTCGTCTCATCTGCCCTTCCCCTCTCTCCTCTCATCTGCCCATCCCCTCTCTCCTCTCATCTGCCCATCCCCTCTCTCCCCTCATCTGCCCTTCCCCTCTCTCCTCTCATCTGTCCATCCCCTCTCACCTGTCCATCCCCTCTCTTCTCTCATCTGCCCTTCCCCTCTCTCCTCTCATCTGCCCTTCCCCTCTCTCCTCTCATCTGTCCATCCCCTCTCTCCTCTCATCTGCCCTTCCCCTCTCTCCTCTCATCTGCCCTTCCCCTCTCTCCTCTCATCTGTCCATCCCCTCTCTCCTCTCATCTGCCCTTCCCCACTCTCCCCTCATCTGCCCATCCCCTCTCTCCCCTCATCTGCCCTTCCCCTCTCTCCTCTCATCTGTCCATCCCCTCTCACCTGTCCATCCCCTCTCTTCTCTCATCTGCCCATCCCCTCTCTCCTCTCATCTGCCCTTCCCCTCTCTCCTCTCATCTGTCCATCCCCTCTCTCCTCTCATCTGCCCATCCCCTCTCTTCTCTCATCTGCCCTTCCCCACTCTCCCCTCATCTGCCCTTCCCCTCTCTTCTCTCATCTGCCCTTCCCCTCTCTCGTCTCATCTGCCCTTCCCCTCTCTCGTCTCATCTGCCCTTCCCCTCTCTCGTCTCATCTGCCCTTCCCCTCTCTCGTCTCATCTGCCCTTCCCCTCTCTCCTCTCCTCTGCCCTTCCCCTCTCTCCTCTCTGACAGAAAGCAGTCATCCATTCGTCCACTATTCCTCATCCCCTCTTTAATATGCTAATTTGTCCTATTACTCTTGTCAGCCATCCCTCGTTCCTATCAGATAGATTCCATCTCTCCTCATCGCTCTTCTCTCACACACACACACACACACACACAGTCACAGAGTGCCATACAGCTGAGCCTCAACCTTGACAGTACCTCACACAGGCTAATAATAACAGGTTACTAGTCAGGACACAGTGTGCTTTCAGACCAGCCTGCTCTACACAGAATTAATTAGGGGAGGAGAGAAGAGAGAGGGATGGACAGAGAGAGAAGAGAGAGGGATGGAGAAGGGAAGAGAGAGGGATGGAGAGAGAAGAGAGAGTGATGAAGAGAGAAGAGAGAGCGGGATGGAGAGAGAAGAGAGAGAAGGATGGGAGAGAGATAGAAAGAGAAGAGGGTGGGAGAGAGAAAAGGGTGGGAGAGAGAAGAGCGAGAGAGGGATGGAGAGAGAAGAGAGAGTGATGGAGAGAGAAGAGAGAGCGGGATGGAGAGAGAAGAGAGAGAAGGATGGGAGAGAGATAGAAAGAGAAGAGGGTGGGAGAGAGAAAAGGGTGGGAGAGAGAAGAGCGAGAGAGGGATGGAGAGAGAAGAGAGAGTGATGGAGAGAGAAGAGAGAGCGGGATGGAGAGAGAAGAGAGAGAGAAGGATGGGAGAGAGATGGAAAGAGAAGAGGGTGGGAGAGAGAAGAGGGTGGGAGAGAGAAGAGTGAGAGAGGGATGGAGAGAGAAGATGAGAGTGATGGAGAGAGAAGAGAGAGCGGGATGGAGAGAGAAGAGAGAGAGAAGGATGGGAGAGAGATGGAAAGAGAAGAGGGTGGGAGAGAGAAGAGGGTGGGAGAGAGAAGAGTGAGAGAGGGATGGAGAGAGAAGATGAGAGTGATGGAGAGAGAAGAGAGAGCAGGATGGAGAGAGAAGAGAGAGAGAAGGATGGGAGAGAGATGGAAAGAGAAGAGGGTGGGAGAGAGAAGAGGGTGGGAGAGAGAAGAGCGAGAGAGGGATGGAGAGAGAAGAGAGAGTGATGGAGAGATAAGAGAGAGCGGGATGGAGAGAGAAGAGAGAGAGAAGGATGGGAGAGAGATGGAAAGAGAAGAGGGTGGGAGAGAGAAGAGCGAGAGAGGGATGGAGAGAGAAGAGAGAGTGATGGAGAGAGAAGAGAGAGCGGGATGGAGAGAGAAGAGAGAGAGAAGGATGGGAGAGAGATGGAAAGAGAAGAGGGTGGGAGAGAGAAGGGGGTGGGAGAGAGAAGAGCGAGAGAGGGATGGAGAGAGAAGAGAGAGGGATGGGAGAGATAAGAGAGAGGGATGGAGAGAGAAGAGAGAGGGATGGGAGAGATAAGAGAGAGTGATGGAGAGAGAAGAGAGAACGGGATGGAGAGAGAAGAGAGAGAGAAGGATGGGAGAGAGATGGAAAGAGAAGAGGGTGGGAGAGAGAAGAGAGAGGGATGGGAGAGATAAGAGCGTGGGATGGAGAGAGAAGAGAGAGGGATGGAGAGAGAAGAGAGAGGGATGGCAGAGATAAGAGAGAGGGTGGGAGAGAGAAGAGAGAGGGATGGGAGAGATAAGAGCGTGGGATGGAGAGAGAAGAGAGAGGGGTGGGAGAGATAAGAGAGTGGGATGGAGAAGTAACCCAGCGCTGGTGGACAGAACTCGTTGGGTTTATTTTGACCCAGCTAGTGGGGTTATTTGGATTATCCAAACATGGGTTAGTTTTACTACTGTATCAGTTGGTATTTTTTTTACCATCATTTGGGTTGACCTAGCAGCTGTTTTTTTTAGGAGGTGTGGGCCATTAGGGGTGTGGCTTTTGGATAGTTATTCTTGGCCATCCGTGAGAGTAAATGTCATTCCTGTTCATCATGTTAAATTGGTACACTGCAAATTAAACGTTTCCTTGAATATTTTTTACACATTACATATTATAATATAAAGTTCACATTACTATTATTTACATATTCCAACATTGAGATAAATGTTAAGATACTTAACAGGCATTTTACACAAATGACTGATGATTGGCTGAAAGAAATTGATACAAATATTCTGGGATAGGGCTGGCTGATATGGCAAAAAAATCATATCTCAATTTTTTTTTTTTACTTATTCATGATAAATATATATCTGGGATTAAATAGTTATAACAACACTATAATACACTAAATATAAGCCTTCCACATCCATAAGACCCACTAATAATGTAATTATTTTATCAAAATAGTTTTAACGGCCATGCGGTCATGCGTCCTCCGATACACAACCCAACCAAGCCACACTGCTTCTTAACACAGCGCGCATCCAACCCGGAAGCCAGCCGCACCAATTTGTCGGAGGAAACACTGTGCACCTGGCGACCTGGTTAGCGCGCACTGCGCCCGGCACGCCACAGGAGTCGCTAGTGATGAGACAAGGACATCCCTGCTGGCCAAACCCTCCCTAACCCGGACGACGCTAGGCCAATTGTGCATCACCCCATGGACCTCCCGGTCGCGGCCGGCTGCGACAGAGCCTGGGCACGGACCCAGAGTCTGGTGGCACAGCTAACACTGCGATACAGAGCCCTAGACCACTGCACCACCCGGGAGGGCGAAAAGTTAAATGTTTATGAATACACATGTCTGTATTCAACTGTTTGAACAACATGTTAAGCCTTGTCCACTTGGTTCAGATGTTGAAATCTGATTTCTCAGAATGAGAACGAGTTGCCAGTTCCTTACATAATTGTGTTTTATGCTTAGTGCACATTTAAATAAAACACAGACTAGACAGCTAGGATGACAGTCTTTGGCTAAAACGCTGCCAATGTCGACACGAACTGAGCATTAATTTTCCATCATCAGTGTTTTTTGATACTCTCGTTTTAGTAGTGTCTGCTCTGCGCACAATTTGAGTAGTTGAGCTATAAAAAGTTAGACAAGTTAACTCTGTTACAGTAAAATAATGTCTCCATGTGTTTTGGTGTCCATATGACCTATTCTTGGGGGGACCAAACCTCAAATGCAAATAACGAGTTGAAACCGCTTGTCAGAGAGAAAGATGTGATCTCTCAACTAGTGTGAGAAGCAGGCGGAAGGGCTTGGTGTGCTTGTAAACCATAGAGGAAGAGGCGAAGCGAGAGGTTTCACTTTAGCAAAAAAATCTGTCCCAAAATAAGGCCAATGCGTTTCTATGGGTTTATTTTGGACCTAAGCTTGTCGCCATTGGGACAACGACTACCGTTGTTAGAGCGGAGATGTGCCTCTATACGGATCTCTGGTGTAAATGAGAAGGTGCACAGGACAGAGGAGTGAAGGAGACGAGCATCTTGTCATTATATACAGATCTCTGGTGTAAATGAGAAGGTGCACAGGACAGAGGAGTGAAGGAGACGAGCATCTTGTCATTATATACAGACCTCTGGTGTAAATGAGAAGGTGCACAGGACAGAGGAGTGAAGGAGACGAGCATCTTGTCATTATATACAGATCTCTGGTGTAAATGGGAAGGTGCACAGGACAGAGGAGTGAAGGAGACGAGCATCTTGTCATTATATACAGATCTCTGGTGTAAATGAGAAGGTGCACAGGACAGAGGAGTGAAGGAGACGAGCATCTTGTCATTATATACAGATCTCTGGTGTAAATGAGAAGGTGCACAGGACAGAGGAGTGAAGGAGACGAGCATCTTGTCATTATATACAGACCTCTGGTGTAAATGAGAAGGTGCACAGGACAGAGGAGTGAAGGAGACGAGCATCTTGTCATTATATACAGATCTCTGGTGTAAATGGGAAGGTGCACAGGACA